>NC_069503.1:843220293-843347793 GCF_027579735.1 Bombina bombina
ATGTCAGGCTTATGCGCAAATCTGCAGAAAATGTGGAAAAAGGAATCACTTTCAAAAGATGTGTAAAGCTAAAAAAAAGGTTCACATTGTTGACCAGTCAGAAAGTGAGGAATCAGAAGAATTCTTTATCGGAATACTTGACTTAACCAAAGCTACAGATAAGCAGTGGGTCATTGAAGCTATTACAAATGGAACTAATATTGCTTACAAAGTAGATACAGGTGCACAATCTAATTTGATGCCTGAGAGCAAGTATCACCAATTGAAGAACAAGCCAGAACTTCTGAAAAACTCAGTTAAACTAAAGACATATAATGGGGATTTTATCCCAGTGTTTGGCAAGTGCAGTGTGTTCCTGGAATATGGAAATCAAACGCATAAAATGAACATTCTGGTAATTCCAGGAAACAAACCAGCTCTACTGAGTCTTCAAATGTGTGAAACTTTAGGACTGATTAAAAGGGTAAATGCCATTGATGGAACTAATAAAGAAGAGGACATAGAACATTTATTAACAGACTATGCTGCAGTATTTGAAGGAATAGGATGTCTTCCAATGCAACATAAAATACAACTAAAAGATATTTATATTATGCTCTCCAAAGGGACGCTGCTATTTAGGTACAGATCATTCCCTTATATTTGTTAAGAGAGTTATAATCCATGAGGCTAACCTTTGTCCTACACTAGTTTACTCTCTATAATCTACTGTTTGTACTCTTTGAATACCTAGGGTGTAGGATATCCCTAGTTATGATTGTATGTCCACTCCTGATTTTACACATACATTGAATCTTATCAGTTTGAGAATTTTAAGATAGCCTATGAATACTCTGTACTGCATACTACTTACTACATAGCTCGGTGACATGTATGCATTTTCCTATTTTTTACTTATAATATTCTGGAGACTTGAGTTGTTTAGATGATAGCAGCTACTTGCATTTCATTTATACTACATATAGGTCTATATTTTGTGCTACACGTAGACACAGTTATTCAGCTACAGTCTGCTTCCTTTACCTATTATAAAAGATTTACAATTCATAAGGCTAACTTTTAGTCCATTCTCTGTAAACTGCCGTTTATACTTTTTGGATTAAGCTAAAGTGTGAGACATATACTGGTGTGATATTTTCACTGCTGATTAATTTTGTATTCTGAATGCTGCTGGCCTGAGGGTTTCCAGATAGCCTATGAATGTCCTGTATTGCATGCCACTCACTGCTTGACTCGGCGACATAGATGTAATTTTATATTTTTAATTTACAATATTTTGGAAATTAGAGTTAGTTAGATGATAGCAGCTATTTCCATTTCCATTTATGCTACATGTATATTTATAGTATCTCCTACACACGGGCACAGTTTTTTGGTTGTAGTTTGCTCCCCACACCTGAGTTTCTTCTCTATAGACTGTATTTTATAATAGTTAACCTTCTGGAGTGTTGTTTATACTTTATTAACATAATATGTTCGCGAGGTCTATTAATGCTGTATTCTGGACCTTATCAGACTGAGAGCTTTCAGATAGCCCCATGAATGTCCTACACTGCATCCCACTCACTGCATAACATATACTCCACATTTTAGGATTGTTCTTTAACTATATACTAAGGGTATAGAGAAGACTGTCGCTACTATACTCATTTTTAGATAGTCTTGACCCATATTTTTTTTTATAAGAGCTCCAAATCTTTGTTAAAAACTAATTAGCAGACATCAGAGTAAGGCTTGATTACACCCTAATAAAAGCAGTGCTCTCTCTGCCGCCAGGTGATATCTCTTAGATTAAAGACCTAGTTTCTAGTTGTTATTGTTCAGTGTGAGGTTTACGTTTGTGTTTTAGAGATTATACTCACATTCTAAAATTCTCCGTTAGATGCCTCTCTAAGTGGATAGCTTCCCCCTCATGCTGTTTAACTTTTAGATACTGGACAATATTTGTTTGACATAGCCCGCACCTCCTAAAGTTGATAAGAGACCCTAAATATAATTTTGTTATCTATTCAGGGGAGCTCCGCCCCTCCCTCCCCCCTTTTCCCCTTTTATTTCGAGCGGCTCTTGCCCGCTGCACTTTTCCCTTTCCCCTTTATACACTCTTGGCCGATTACTAGTCAAAATAAATGCTAATCTCCACTTCCTAATTTTATTAGAATTGTTAGAGTACAGATAGTTGAAGTGGGGAACATTCGCTATGTAATAATATAAAATGAAGTTCCATCTTATTTGTCCCAGACACTTTTATTACAATCTATCTTGACATTACTTGTCTTATTTATACATGTCTTCCCCACATTATAGAGTTCGTTACCCTCATGCCAAAGATAAAATTAGAAACAGCTCTATTTCTCATTATTACTTATTATGTTTTTGTTCATGTGATCAGGGGAATGATTGTTGAAGATGCAATCTTTAATGGCTTTGTTGTTCTTTATATGATAACTATGTATCTATTGCTCTGTTGCAATTTATGTGTCTGGACAAACTTTATATGTATTTCTTTATTTCGCACAACTTCAATAAAAATTGTTTAAAAAAAAAAAAAAAAAAAAAATTACAACTAAAAGAATGTTCTCATCCAGTAGTGCATGCCATGCAAAATGTTCCAGTTGCTCTAAGGGATCGTCTTAAACGGGAACTTGCCAGGATGGAGGATAAAGGTATTATAAAGAAAATCAAGACACCTACTGAATGGGTTCATTCTATGGTGTTGGTGGAAAAACCGGATAGGGGTCTCAGAATCTGTATTGATCCCAAGGAACTGAATAAAAGCATCTTAAGAGAACACTTCCACTTACCAACAAAACCAGAATTGATTGGGGAGCTATGTGGAGCAACTGTATTCAGTAAACTGGATGCATCCTCAGGATTTTGGCAAATTCCACTGGAGGAGGAAAGCATGAAACTCTGCACTTTCAATACTCCTTATGGAGGTACTGTTACAAATGATTACCTTCGGCTTGTGTTCAGCACCAGAAGTGTTTCATAGTACCATGCAGCAACTTCTTCTTCTTCATTGATGATATTCTGATATGGGGTAAAACCAAGCAAGAACATGATGAAAGGCTAAAGATGGTCTTAGATGTTGGTTGTTCAATAAAACAAAGTGTCAATTCAGAAAAACTTTTAAAGGGGACACTCAGGTTAAATTAAATTTTCATGATTCAGATACAGCATGTAATTTTAAACAACTTTCCAATTTACTTCAATTAAAAAAAAAGTGCACAGTCTTTTATATTTAGATTTTTTATAAATAGATTTTTGAGTCACCAGATCCTACTGAGCATGTGCAAGAACTCACAGGACTATACGTATATGCATTTGTGATTGGCTAATTGCTATCACATGGTAAAAGGGGAGTGGAAATATACATAACGTTGAAATTTGTTATAAAAAAATCTACTACTCATTTGAAGTTCAGACTTGTTATCTTGCATTTGTTGATTATGCAAATCTAATGTGTTGACTGCTCCTTTAATTCAATATTTGGGAGAACAACTCACTGGAGGTGGTGTTTTACCAGACATGAAAAAGATTAAGGCAATTACAGAAATGCCAAAGCCAGAAAATAAGCAAGATATACAACGCTTTACTAGGAATGGTGAATTACCTTGGCAAGTTCATACCTAATTTACCAGACAAAAACTGTACTAATGTGACAACTACTCAGAGAAAACTATGCCTGTGAATGGACAGAGAATCACCAGAAAGAATGGAAGTTTTTGAAGGAAATGCTTACTACTGCACCAACTCTGCAATTCTTTGATCCAACAGCAAAAACAAAGTTGTCAACTGATGCTTCACAAAATGGATTGGGAGCAGTTCTATTTCAAAATCAAGGCTCGGAATGGATGCCTGTGGCTTATGCATCTAGGGCATTGACAGATACTGAAAAATCATATGCTCAAATTGAAAAGGGAAACACTGGGACTAGTTAAGGATGTAAAAAATTTCATGTTTATTTGTATGGGAGAGTATTTTCAGCAGAAACTGATCACAAAACCTTTGATTCACATCTACCAAAAGGGCTTGATAGATGCACCTACAAGGAATTCAACGTTTGTTGCTGAGACTTCAAAGGTAAGACTTCACCTTGGATTTTATACCTGGCAAGGAGTTGGTGGTAGTGGAATGCTCTGTCACAAGCTTACTTACATTTAACAATGAGGACTTACAGTTGCAGAAAGAGGTGACTGTTCACGTCAATCTGATCTTGAAGACAGACCCCATTTAGTCATGCAATGTGGGCAGCAATAGAACAGGCTACAGAAACAGATGCTCTTTTAAGTCAAGTGAAGAAAGCAGTTTCTAGTGACAAATCTAAGACACTAATGCCATCACTGTATAGACCATACATTTCTGAAATTTCTTTGATAAAAGGGGTACTTATGAAAGGACAAAAGATAATTGTACTAGCGAGTTTGCAAAGTCAAATATTGAAAAGACTACATGAAGGTCATTCAGGTATAGAAAAGACAAAAAGACGAGCTAGAGGACATTTTGTACTGGCCAAACATCAATGAAAACATTGAGACAATGATCACTCAATGCCGGGACTTGCAAAAAAATTCAGACCTCAGTTACCTAAAGAGCCTATACTGGATACGAGACTTCCCGTTGGCACCCTGGGAAAAGTTAGGAATGGACTTGTTTGGTTTTCAAAAATCAGCATTATATCTTAGTAATGGATTACTTCTCTAATTACCCAGAGATACCCATTTAGTCATGCAATGTGGGCCAGCAATAGAACAGGCTACAGAAACAGATGCTCTTTTTAAGTCAAGTGAAGAAAGCAGTTTCTAGTGACAAATCTAAGACACTAATGCCATCACTGTAATAGACATACAATTCTGAAATTTCTTTGATAAAAGGGTACTTTTGAAAGGACAAAAGATAATTGTACTAGCGAGTTTGCAATAGTCAAATATTGAAAAGACTACATGAAGGTCATTCAGGTATAGAAAAGACAAAAATACGAGCTAGAGACATTTTGTACTGGGCCAAACATGAATGAAAACATTGAGACAATGATCACTCAATGCCGGACTTGCAAAAAATTCAGACCTCAGTTACCTAAAGAGCCTATACTGGATACGGACTTTCCCGTTGGCACCCTGGGGAAAAGTTAGGAATGGACTTGTTTGGTTTAAAAATCAGCATTATATCTTAGTAATGGATTACTTCTCTAATTACCCAGAGATAGCATTACTGGAAGATGAGTCAGCAAGTACAGTTATCAAAAAAGTAAAAGCAATTTTGGCGAGACATGGCATCCAAGAGTAATAATATCAGACATTTTCCTCAATTCAATTGTAGAGATTTTAGGGGTTTTTGTCAGTACCTATGAATTTGAACATCAAACATCCAGCCCGGGATATCCACAAGCAAATGGATTAGCAGAAGCTGGAGTAAAGATAGTGAAAAAACATACTTCGTAAAGCAACAGATGCAGACGAGGATCCATGTCTGGCTCTTCTTAGCTATAGAGCTACTCCTTTAAAATGTGTGAAGTCACCGGCAGAATTATTGTTTGGCAGACAGCTGGTCACATGAGTACCAGTTGTGAAACCTTAGAAAAGGTTCCCACAAAAACATGTAATAGAAACCAAATTGAAACTCAGAGAAAAAAGGAATGAATACTATGACCGAACTGCAAAGCCTTTGGAGAATCTTCAGATACAAACTCCTTGTGCGAGTACAAGGTTCAAACAGCAGGAATACTGAAGGAACAGTTATCTAGAAATATTCTCCAAGATCGTATGTAGTTCAAACCCAATGATGGGCAATGTTTACGTAGGAATCGTAGACATTTGATGGCTATTCCATCAGTTCACAACAATTCGACAGTAAAGGAAACCTGTGAGGATACATTGAACACTCCATTGCAGCTGGAGAATGAAGGTGCCAGAGAAACTTTGCAAAGCTCGACTGACTTGCCTGCCAGTGATGCAATGCAAACAAGGTCAGGTCGATATATCAAAAAACCTAATCGTCTAATTGAACAATGTTAAAAGGGACTGAAGTTTTTTCACATAGACTACAGTTAAAAAATGTACTTTAAGTTTTCTGTTGTTTAAAAAGAAAAGAAAAAGGGAAATGTGTGATATTGAGATTATCAGTGGTATGAACCATATCAACCTGTTATGTGCACAATGGAGTTAGGAAGTGCCTCTTGCATAGTGTGTGTGTATAGCTTCTTAATAAAGTTTACAGTTATGAAGACCTGTGCTTGATCTCCTTATATTAACTAAGATAAAACAGCCACAACACCACAATTGAAACACCCCCGGCCCTAAGTTAACCTATTATACCCTAAACCGCCAAAAAAAACAATGCAAACTAGCCCTACACTACTTAACTAACTTACAACTAACCTCCCCCAAGACCGGTAACTAACAACCCCTATGTTACACAAAATAACAAACACTAACATTACAAAAAAAATCACTATCAAAAAATAAAAAAACAGATATGTCTATTCCAAAACTAAATTCACCTTGAAAATAAAACAAAAAACTTTACTAACACTAACCCTATACAACAATTAACCAGATTCATCCAACAATGAACCAGAGTCATCCAGCATGATCGTGAGTCATCCAACAATGAACCCCAATCATCAACAATGAATCTGAGTCATCCCAATCAATGAACCTGAGTCATCCCATCAATGAATCTGAGTCATCCCATCAATGAACCTGAGTCATCCAAAAATGAATCTAAATCATCCAATAATGAACCTGAATCATCCAAAAATGAGCCTTAATCATCCAACAATGAACCTGAGTCATCCCCCCAATGAACCTGAGTCATTCAACAATGAACCTGATTTATCCACCAGTGAGCCTGTGCAATCCACAAATGAGCCTGAGCCTGAGCTCCCCCTCTGGCATAAATACATTTCATGCAAAGCCTCCAACTGCTTCTCTAAAATCAATATCTGCTGTTGTTATTGTTGATGATGGTGATGATGTGGCTCAGCCATAAATGTCTTGAATATTGCATGTTGTTAAATGTTCTAAGTTATGCAATAAACACAGTTTTAAAAAAAAAATGTTATAAATACAGTACAGTAATAGGTGGTGTACTAAGTAATACAGTACAGGTTGTACTGTACAGTACAGTGACGTAGTGAAAGCTTATCTTTCTTTCTAAAAAAATCTTTAATTTGATTATAAAGTAATATGCCAAGACAATCAAAATATTTCATTCTCACAAACTTGGTTGTCCAGAAATGTTTTAATACTGAGTGTAGTACTGTATGTAGCTACAAAACTTCAACCATTCCTTACACCCACAACACACTACCCTCACTTTTTTTTACCAGTTCCCCTATTCCTATGTTTTGTCATAGGCTGTGTTATTTTTACTACCCAATTTCGTATAACTCGATAATTACAGGAAAACATATATCACATTATAGCAGAAATTCCTGTATAGCCATGCCTTGTAATGATTTACATTTACACTTAAATGTTTCCTAATTTGTTAAAGTATCTTGTGCAAATATGTATATATGTATATATTTGTTTGCTACAAAATTACTTTTTTTCCATGAAATTTCAAACATAATTGTCTTATATGGTTCCATGAAAAGGGTTCAGTTATATAGTCATATGATGTAATACTGTTAAATGTTTATTTATGCTACAAAACAATTTTAAATAATATTTACTATATAATGTTTTGTAAGGTATGTCAGAGAGACATTGGCCTTTAATAAACAGAAAGCACCAACCCATTTCTGAGTGCAACTGCTGTGTTGAAACCAGTGCCCCCAGTAGCAGTATACCCCACCACCCTGAAATGACTTTCTGTTCCTTAGAGGGTCATGATTTCCAGCCATATTGCCATATTCCTCTATTTTCTGACAGAACTGCTCAACATACTGCCACCATGCTATCCCCCCATAAGTGGTATGCTGACAAAACACGATAAGGCTGATCACTGATCTGCAAATTTCTCAGCAATCACAACACCAATATGTAAAAGACCCTGGACTAATTATTGCAGGTTTGTGGAAAATTACAGCACCCTTTTACTTCCCTACAAACTAGTACAATCGTAAGGGGTGAAAAATCTCCAACTGTTCTCACTTACAGTTTGTTTCCTACAAGTGTAAACCAAAAGAACAATGGAACACATGTAAGACTTCCTAAAGGAACAGCCAATAGAATGCGAGCTCAATCTGATTGGCTGATTGGATCAGCCAATCGGATTGAACTTGAATCTGATTGGCTGATTCCATCAGCCAATCAGAATATTCCTACCTTAATTCCGATTGGCTGATAGAATCCTATCAGCCAATCGGAATTCGAGGGACGCCATCTTGGATGACGTCATTTAAAGGAACCGTCATTCGGCGAGTAGGCGTCGTTAGAAGAGGATGGATCCGCGTCGGCTGGGAAGAAGATGGCTCCGCTCCGCTCCGGAAGAAAGAAGATTGAAGATGCTGCTTGATAGAAGACTTCATCCCGATGATGGACTTCCGACTTCAGCCCGATGATGGATTTCTTCAGCCGCCGCTTGGATCCAGACTTCAGCCCGAGGATGGACGTCACTCTTCAGCCCCCCGCTTGGGCTTGAGATCAAGACATCGGAGGCTCTTCTGGACAGATCGGGACCCGGTGAGGTGAAGACAAGGTAGGGAGATCTTCAGGGGCTTAGTGTTAGGTTTATTTAAGGGGGTTTGGGTTAGATTAGGGTATGTGGGTGGTGGGTTGTAATGTTGGGGGGGGGGTATTGTATGTGTTTTTTTTCCAGGCAAAAGAGCTGTATTCTTTGGGGCATGCCCCGCCAAAGGGCCCTTTTCAGGGCTGGTAAGGTAAAAAGAGCTTTGAACTTTTTTATTTTAGAATAGGGGTAGGGCATTTTTTTTATTTTGGGGGGCTTAGAGTAGGTGTAATTAGTTTAAAATTGTTGTAATATTTTTCTAATGTTTGTAAATATTTTTTTATTTTTTGTACTTTAGTTAGTTTATTTAATTGTATTTATTTGTAGGTATTGTATTTAATTAATTTATTGATAGTGTAGTGTTAGGTTTAATTGTAGATAATTGTAGGTAGTTTATTTAATTTATTTATTGATAGTGTAGTGTTAGGTTTAATTGTAACTTAGGTTAGGATTTATTTTACGGGTAATTTTGTAATTATTTTAACTAGGTAGCTATTAAATAGTTATTAACTATTTAATAGCTATTGTACCTGGTTAAAATAATTACAAAGTTGCCTGTAAAATAAATATTAATCCTAAATAGCTACAATATAATTATAATTTATATTGTAGCTATATTAGGGTTTATTTTACAGGTAAGTATATAGATTTAAATAGGAATAATTTATTTAATAGAGTTAATTTATTTCGTTAGAATAAAATTATATTTAACTTAGGGGGGGTGTTAGGGTTAGGGTTAGAATTAGCATTAGGGTTAAAAAATTTATTAGAGTAGCAGTGAGCTCCGATCGGCAGATTAGGGGGTTAATACATGAAGTTAGGTGTCGGTGAAGTTAGGGAGGGCAGACAGATAAGGGGTTAATACTATTTATTATAGGGTTATTGAGGCGGTGAGTGCAGGCGGATTAGGAGTTAATAACTTAATTCTAATAGCGGCGCGGTCCGGTCGGCAGATTAGGGGGTTAATAAGTGTAGGTAGGTAAGCGGCGATGTCTGGGTGCTGGCATATTAGGGGTTAATAAATATAATATAAGGGGTCGGCGGTGTGTTAGGGGCAGCAGATTAGGGGTTCATAGGGATAACGTAGGTGGCAGCGGTGTGCGGTCGGCAGATTAGGGGTTAAAAAATTTTAATAGAGTGGCGGCGATGTGGGGGGACCTAGGTAGTTTATGGGTGTTAGTGTACTTTAGAGCACAGTAGTTAAGAGCTTTATAAACCGGCGTTAGCCCAGAAAGCTCTTAACTACTGACTTTTTTCTGCGGCTGGAGTTTTGTCAGATTGTTAGATTTCTAACGCTCACTTCAGCCAAGACTCTAAATACCGGCGTTAGGAAGATCCCATTGAAAAGATAGGATACGCAAATGGCGTAGGGGGATCTGCGGTATGGAAAAGTCGCGGCTGCAAAGTGAGCGTTAGACCCTTTCCTGACTGACTCCAAATACCAGAGGGCGGTAAAAACCAGCGTTAGGAGCCTCTAACGCTGGTTTTCACGGCTACCGCCCAACTCTAAATCTAGCCGTAAGCTTCCACCACATTTGTCTGCTTACTCACCAACTTCCCCTCCCATTGTCAGTATAAGTAGAAGACTATATAAAGGGTGCAAAAAATCCCTTTTGACCCTTAACAGTTTGCTCAAGCATATTTTTTGTCAAGTTGTGAGATTACTTTTAGGCAGCCTAGTTACCCACATTCAGCACAATCTGTAGCTTCCCATAGCTATGCACAATAGTTTCTACAGCAATTTTTTGCCATAAATGATCTTCTAGACAATTTTCATGCTCTTTTTACTTTTTTGACCCATTTTTTCTAAGAAACATTATAAGCCATAGATAGATGATAGACAGAGAGATAGATAGATGCACAAAATTAACCCATAAACCTATACTTGCATAAGAAGAAAAAAAGAGCACTAAAATATAAGTGCATTTTTAATGTATGAATCTTTGCACCAATAATCAGAGGCATTAAATTGCAAATAAATCAATAAATACATAATTAAATAAATAAAAAGCATGTACATATTTTGGAAATGTAACTGGTACACATCATATGTTGCCTACTCACTGTGGCACTGATAATCTAAAGCTCGCTGCTCTGGGAAATGATCTAAGAAAACTCCTTTGTATAACGAGATCTATAAAAAAAATTATATAAGGCAAATTTTAGTCTAGGATCTGTTTATCTAGCTATACAGGGTGCTGTATGTAAACAAAAGACATATAGGACTAGTTTCCATTGAGGTAGTAGATTGTGAAAATGATGATAAAACATTATTGGCATTAAAGTCTATGGAGATTTTATGTTAATACAGTTTCCAAACTTTACCACCCCAATGGTATCTAGGCCATTCATTGCAATATAATGCTCAAAACAAGCCCCCAAATATTGTGTTTGATCTCTCTACATTCTGGTAAGTTTTTGATCACCAGGACTTGTGACTTTTGCATTATCTAAAAATCATTTAAAAATAATTATCTGACGTATTACTAGGGTGACCATATTGCCACTTTAAAAAGGGACATATATGAAAAATACATATGTCAGGGTTCTTATACAAAACATTTCTTTAAACAGCCCTGAAACAGCCCTGACATGTATTTTTCATGTGTGTCCCTTTTAAAAGCGGCAATTATGGTCACCCTACGTCTTACACATCCGTTGTGTTTCTAAAAAAAAAAAAAGTATAAGCTTTCATTTCATGTTGAGGTTGCACACAAAAACTCATATTTTAGGGTATCATAAGGATAATAATTGAACTCTTCAAAAATGCTACAATGATTCTCTAAAGCTCAAACAAGAGTTCAGTGGTTAATGATACTACACAATTATTTAATTGCCCCATAAATATTGCAAAATATATTTTTCTCATGTATTTTGCCTACAGCAGCTTATTTAGTGATGATGTTTTCAGTTACCATTAGTCATAGCACAGATTTATTCCAGCTTCAGATTCCAACATCAGGCACATTCTCTCAGTAAATTACATTTCACAAGCAAAGCATTTTTTCTATTTTTAAAGCATGGACAGATTCCCCCACACTTATCCTAATCACAATGTGACATGGAAAAATCAACAGCCAAAAGAGTAACAGCTAAAGGTGTGATACTGGAAGATATTCCATTTCTCACCAACACAGGTACTAGTCTTGTTTCTGAGACTGGACTTCAGCCTGTTGAGTGCAGACAACAGGTCATAAAATTATATGCAGGAAAGAGCAAATAAACATACATAGGCTGCCTATTGCTATTGTACACCCCCCCCCCCCCACACACACACACACACACAGCAGGATCCATCTTTTTTTCCTGAGTAAATTACCAGTAGCAACATAACATAACCTTTACCTGTTAAAGGGATATTAAATAGTATGAGATTGTAACATAAAGGTCTAGATCACAAGTGTAGCACTAACACCTCGCATGCTAAATCAATAGCGTTACTATTCTTGTACTTGTAGAAGTAAAAAGTTTTCATTTGAACGAAAGCCTCAGCACGCTGACATATGGAAATCAGTAGCACGTCTCCCTCTCCCCATAAACGTTCTATGGTGTGCTACAAAAACGCTGTTCTAGCTTTCACTTGCATGATAACCTGAATGTGCTCTAAGCCAAGGTGTGCTCAATCCAAAGGTGTATTAAGAAATACTTGGAATATCTCCAATCCAATATCTTCACGCACAAAATACATACATATATACATATTATACAGGTAGCCCTCAGTTTACGCCGGGGTTAGGTTCCAGAAGGAATGGTTGTAAATCAAAACCGTTGTAAATTGAATCCCAGTTTATAATGTAAGTCAATGGGAAGTGAGGGAGATAGGTTCCAGGCCCCTCTCAAAATTGTCATATGTAACACCTAATGCATTATTTTAAAGCTTTGAAATTAAGACTTTAAATACTAAACAGCATTATAAACCTAATAAAATAATCACACAACACACACTTCACTTGCATTTTTCTGGCAATCAGTTCTTTCTATGCATTCCAATCTGGACTGATTTATATTTGTTCCTTTTGAAATCTGCTCTGATAGCTCAGGTCTGGTTAAACTGATTAATTTCAGCTTGCTTGGCTGTGCTGCAACACAAGCGACAGCGCCACCTACTGGCTTATTTTAATAAATTGCACTGCTTCTCAATGCTTTTCAATAGCAGTCACATACTGGAAAAAAAAGGTTGTTATTCTGAAACGGTGAAAATTGACCGTTGTAAAACGAGGGCCACCTGTATATATATATATATATATATAATAAAATAATATATATATATATATATATATATATCACAACACACACTCACACAGTTGTATACAAAATTTAGGCACCCCTGACAATTTCCATGATTTTCATTTATAAATAATTGGTGTTTGGATCAGCAATTTCATTTTGATCTATCAAATAAACTGTAAGGACATAGTAATATTTCAGTAGTGAAATGAGGTTTTATTGGATTAACAGAACATGTGCAATATGCATCAAACGAAATTAGACAGGTGCATAAATTTGGGCACCCCAACAGAATATTGCATCAATATTTAGTAGAGCCTCCTTTAGCAGAAATAACAGCCTCTAGACGCTTTTTAAGCCTGTAATGAGTGTCTGAATTCTGATGAAGGTATTTTGGACCATTCTCCATTGCAAAACATATCCAGTTCAGTTAGGTTTGATGGTTGCCGAGTATGGACAGCCTGCTTCAAATAACTCTACAGATTTTCACTAGATATTCAGGTCTGGGGACTGGGATGGCAATTCCAGAACATTGTACTGTTCCTCTGCATAAATGCCAGAGTAGATTTTGAGCAGCGTTTTGGGTCATTGTCGTGTGAAATATCCAGCCAAGGCATATACTTCCACTTTGTGACTGATTCCTCAACATGATTCTCAAGTATCTGCTGATATTCAGTGGAATCTATGCGACCCTCAACTTTAACAAGATTCCAAGTACCGGCACAGCCATACAGCATGATGGAACATTCACCAAATTTTACTGTGGGTAGCAAGTGTTTGTCTTGGAACGCTGTGTTCTTTTGCCACCATTCATAATGCCCCTTGTTATGACCAAATAACTCAATATTTGTTTCAGCAGTCACAGCACCTTCTTCCAAAATGAAGCTGGCTTGTCCAAATGTGCGTTTGCGTACCTCAAGCGACTCTGTTTGTGGTGTGTGTGCAGAAAAGGCTTCTTTCCGCATCACTCTCCCAATGTAGAAATAGAAGGTAGGCCCAGCACTCACTATCAGACATCAGGTGCACGCTACCGGGGTCCATGCACTAACCGCAAATAGTAACCAAAACAGAGAGGTAGCAGCACACACAATGTGAATTTAATTGCCTTTAATAAGAGACATCACAAAAAACAACGACGTTTCGGTCAGCACCTGACCTTAATCATGGTCTACATGATTAATCATGATTAAGGTCAGGTGCTGACCCAAACATCATTGTTTTTTGTTTTTTGTAATGTCTCTTATTAAAGGCAATTAAATTCACATTGTGGTGCTGCTACCTCTCTGTTTGCATCACTGTCCCTTACAGCTTCTCCTTGTGCAAAGTGTGCTGAATTGTTGAACAATGCACAGTGACACCATCTGCAGCAATATGATGTTGTAGGTCTTTGGAGGTGGTCTGTGGGCTGTTTTTGACCATTCTCACCATCCTTTGCTTCTCTGATATTTTACTTGGCCTGCCACTTTTGGTCTTAAAAAGAACTGTTCCTGTAGTCTTCCATTTCCTCACAATGTGTCTCACAGTGGACACTGACAGCTTAAATCTCTGCGATAGCTTTTTGTAGCCTTCCTATAAACCATAATGTTTAACAATCTTTGTTTTCATGTCATTTGAGAGTTGTTTTGAGGCCCCCATGTTGCCACTCTTCAGAGGAGAGTCAAAGAGAACAACAACTTGCAATTGGCCACCTTAAATACCTTTTCTCATGATTGGATGCACCTGTCTATGAAGTTCAAGGCTTAATGGGCTCACCAATCCAATTGTGTGTTCCAATTAATCAGTGCTAGGTAGTTACAGGTATTCAAATCAACAAAATGATAAGGGTGCCCAAATTTATGCACCTGTCTAATTTCGTTTTGATGCATATTGCACATTTTCTGTTAATCCAATAAACCTCATTTCACTACTGAAATATTACTGTGTCCTTCAGTTATTTGATAGATCAAAATGAAATTGCTGATCAAAACACTTTTGCATACAACTGTATATATATATATATATATATATATAAATATATATATATATATAGATAGATAGATAGATAGATAGATAGATAGATAGATAGATAGATAGATAGATAGAGAGAGAGAGAGAGAGAAGAGAGATAGATAGATATATAGATAGATAGATAGATAGATAGATAGATAGATAGATAGATAGATAGATAGATATTCAGACAGACTGACAGACAGACAGACAGACAGATAATAGATAGACAGCTGATAGATAGATAGATAGATAGATAGATAGATAGATAGACAGACAGATGATAGATGATAGATAGATAGATAGATAGATAGATAGATAGACAGACAGATGATAGATAGATAGATAGATAGATAGATAGATAGATAGATAGATAGATAGGTAGATAGATAGATAGATAGATAGATAGATAGACAGAAAGACAGATGATAGATAGATAGTCAGACAGACTGACAGACAGACATATAATAGATAGATAGATAGATAGATAGATAGATAGATATTTAAAAATAACATTCTCTTCTGATTGAAGAACAATGCAAAGTCAAGTATTTAAAAAAAAAAAGTGTTAACATTGTTTTAAAGGGATCTGGTATGTGTCAAGGTGTTTGACGGAGAATGGCTTAAAGGTGTATATATATATATATATATATATACACACACTCACACAGTGAAAGAGATACTCACATGACTTCTTAAAAAGCACAACACTTATTAATCCAATATAAAAATACAGGTCAACGTTTCAGCCCCTGCTGGTGCTTTTGTCAAGACCAACATCCATCAAAAAAAATGTGTAAATAGACAGTCCATCAAACCACCTTATGTACCTAAAACTCCACCCACTCATTGTTAATACATAAAAAAACATACAGGACAATGCTTACTATAATACACTTTTCAACATATTACAAAATATGTGATTTCTATTCACATATATTAGCTGCAATATAAGTAGTTACTGTCCCTTTAAATAGATTTCATTTTTTTGTTTGTTTGTTTGTTTTTTTTTACTATGCCACATAACACATTGCCAAGGTGATTTTAAATAATATATTTATTGCCATTTAGTGATTGCCCAAGACAAACAGAATTACTGTAGAGACCATCCTGGAGTCATTTAGAGATCATCAAACTACTTTAGAAGTCATGTGCACATAATCAGGCTTGTAAAGTCATCGAGCCGATTTATCAAGCTCCGTAAACAGAAGTTATAAAGACCGCTGCTCCATAACTTGTCCGCCTGCTCTGATCGAATGCGATCGGGATGATTGACACCCCCTGCTAGCGGCACAAGAACTGATGGTGCAATGATAAATGCCAACAGTGTATGCTATATCGTATCATGTCCGCTCGCACTATGATAAATCTACCCCATCAGCTAAGGCAAAAAAGATGTGGGTGATGACTTCAGAAAGATTAGGAGATTACCTTACTGATTGCTTCACAAGCATGAACAGCCAGTGAATGACTAAAGTAATCTCATTTAAATATTTCTGCCTGTTACATAATCCCCAACCCACCCCCCCACACACACACACACACACTGCAAAAGTGTGAAATGTGGTGGGCAGGAGCAGGAATGGGGCATAAGACCAAAGTATAAATACAATTCTAAATAAAATCATATCTTTTAATACCCTTAGGCAGCAAATCAAACACAAGCTTCAACCACTGGTATAGCTATGTGAGCTCTGTTTTTAATTAGCCTTTGCAGAGACAGTGGTAAATATTTTTATCTTAATTGGACATTTAATAATAGATTCTTTACAACTGCTCTCTGCATTCCCCATTAATATTCTAGATTCTGGCCTTTAAAGCAAAAATGCACAGTAACACAAGCTAAACATATACATGTACACACACTCAAATACACAGAAACACACACTACATAGCATACACTTTTACATGCAGATACACACACACACTACATAGCATACACTTATACATGCAGATACACACACACACTACATAGCATTCACATATACATGCAGATACACACACACACTACATAGCATACACTTACACATGCAGATACACACACACACTACATAGCATACACTTATACATGCAGATACACACACACACTACATAGCATACACTTATACATGCAGATACACACACACTACACAGCATAAACTTATACATGCAGAAGCACACACACACTACATACCATACACTTATACATGCCGATACACACACACACACACTACATAGCATACACTTATACATGCAGATACACACACACTACATAGCATACACTTATAAATGCAGATACACACACTACATAGCATACACTTATACATGCAGATACAAACACACACACTACATAGCATACACTTATACATGCAGATACACACACTACACCGCATACACTTATACATGCAGATACACACACACTACATAGCATACACATATATGCAGATACACACACACATTACATAGCTTACACTTATACATGCAGATAAACATACACTACATAGCTTATACTAAAGATCATATGATCCCCAGAGGTGCGCTGGTGCTTTAGATGAGCTGTTCTCGGAAACTGTATGATGGCTGTACTTAATCCTTGTGGAACTGTGGCAGCACTCTCGAAAGTATTCTACGGAATACCCAGCTGTAGATGAAAAGAGAGACAAGAGAGGCGCCAACCATAAAACAGTATCGTCAGGACAATGGACCAGGAGCCCCCCCCCGGTGTGCAGAATATACTCACAAGAGCGGCGGCACACGTACTTTGCCTGTTGAAGCAGATCGGGACTGTTCTGAGTCGCCCGACAGACACACACAGGAGCCGGTGCACGTGACTTCCGGATCTCCAATCACAGGCCACTTCACCTGTCAGGTCCGGATCACCGATAGCTCACTGGAAATGGATGTATTGTGTCTCAACCAGGAGAGACACTAATGGTGCATATAGAATACACCGTGACAATAATAGGCAGGCAGCAAGGTATCTCAAATAAAATAAGGGTTTATTAGGATAAAAACATTCACAGCAACGCGTTTCTCAGCAGAATTGCCGTTTCATCAGGCTGTATCAATGAATACATAATCACACCTTATATACCTTGCTATACCTGTCTAAATGGGCGGATCTAACATAGAGTTCCTGTCTGACTAATCATTAACTATTTAATAGCTGTTCACATTTAGATACAGTGGTTGGTAGTTAAAAACCTTACACTTCTTAACTATAGTTGTGAGGACATTAAAAAACTGTTAGTTAGTACACTATTATAAACAATAAAATCAAAATTGGAAGCAGTAACATTAAGAATCGCAATATACAGATGACATACAATAATATATGGATATATCGATTGACTGTTACACCACTATTAATTCATATTCGTACTGGACTACTATAAATATACACACATATATATATACATATATAGAAGTCGTGTTAGTGATGACTCTGGTCTACTGACTATAATAATAGGTCTAAGTGATAACATGGGAATTAGTCATATAAATTATTAATTAGTCTTGTGGACATGTAATATCTTTTACTGACGATTAAACAATTTAAAATATGAATTGGGTTAGGAATATAGAACACACATATAACTGCGACATTATAATATAGGGCCTTGATGATAAAATAATAATATTATATGGCAAAATACCCACTATATGCTGGATTAGGTCGCACAATGTGGGAATAGATTAACATATATTAAAGGGACCACAAAATTGTGAGGGAAAGGACATATATTTTGAATTAAAATAGAAATAAAATACAAAATAGAAAGACCCTACAATAGGGGAATGATCATATGAGATAAAAGGCAGAAGGAAGACCACTGGACACCCATCCCTCTCAAAAGGCTGCAAATTCTATACTTTAGATTTATGCCATTTGGATGAAGAGTTCTAAGGGTATGTATCCAGTAGGTCTCCCTCTGTCTAAGTCTGGACAATCGGTTATATAAATGTGAAACTGGAATGTGTTCAATAGGGCATATATTGAAGCAATCACTATTGCCATTATGATGGAGGTTGCAATGTCTAGGAAACACTGTGATTTTTATAGTTCTTTTTCATGTTCCTCACATGTTCAGACCATCTAATACTAAGGCGTCTACAGGTTCTACCAACGTACTGGACCCCACATACACAGGACAGCAAATATATTACATATCTAGATGACATGTAATATGCCCAATTATAGAATAATGTTTCTCAGTGGTGTTTGATTTAAAAGTAGTTTGTTGGTGTGTGATCTTTACACAGAGTTTACATCTCCTATCTTTGCATTTATAAGATCCCACTGGTATGTTGCCCACTCGTTGGCGACTATTAAGGATTTTATGTTTGACTATCTTACTAGGAGCTAGGAGAGATTTTAAACTGGGTGCTTTTTTATATATTATCCTTGGTTTGTTGCTCACTAGACTTCCTAATATGGGATCTCTTTTAATTATACCCCAATGTTTATTAATAATTTGACGTATTCTTTTATGATTACAATTATATTCTGTAATAAATGGAGTGAAATTTTCCATCGGTTGTATTTTTTCCTTATTATTTGTCAAAAAATAATTATCCCTATTGTCTCTTTTTGCTCTTTCGTAACCATTTTCTATAATCTGTAATGGGTAATGTTTTTCCTTGAAACGTTCTTTCAATATCAAACTTTGTGTCTCATAGTCACTCATAGTGCTGCAATTACGACGAATTCTTTTGAATTGGCCATAAGGCACATTTCGTTTCCATGGGAAATAGTGGTGACTGTTAAAGTCTAAATAACTGTTACAGTCCACCATTTTAAAATGGGTGGTACTAGTAATATTAAACTTCTCAAATTTGAGTTCTAGATCTAAAAATACTATAGTTTCATGGTGTATGACACTAGTAAACACTAGTCCCCTATTGTTGGAATTGAGATGATTGACAAATGTATTGGCTGATGACAGGTCCCCCCTCCAAATGAATATCAGGTCATCTATGTACCGCCCATAGAACACCAGGCTCGCCCCAAAAGGGCCATTGTAGATGTAATCTTGTTCAAAGGAGCCCATGAACAAATTGGCATAACTTGGGGCGAACCTGGTGCCCATGGCGGTACCCTTAATCTGAAGAAAAAATTCGTCCTGAAATAGAAAATAATTGTGTTTCAAAATGAATGATATAAGCTGTAACAGAAAATCACATTGCAAATTTGGTAAATAAATATCTTTCTGTAAGTATTCTGATATGGCAGCTAATCCCAATTGGTGTGATATGTTGGAATAAAGTGATTGGACGTCACAAGTGATCCAAAGAAGATCAGGAGTGATGGTGATCTTGCTTAATTTTGCAATCAAATCACTAGAATCTCGGATATATGACTCGAGACCTAATACATGTTTTTGCAAGAAAAAATCTACGTATGAGGATACATTATCTGTGAGGCTACCAATACCCGCCTCTCTTGTCTCTCTTTTCATCTACAGCTGGGTATTCCGTAGAATACTTTCGAGAGTGCAGCCACAGTTCCACAAGGATTAAGTACAGCCATCATACAGTTTCCGAGAACAGCTCATCTAAAGCACCAGCGCACCTCTGGGGATCATATGATCTTTAGTATTTTCTTTATGGACACAAGCCGGTCATAGGCTTTGAGGGACTGCAGCTGTGCACCTGAATTTTCACTGGTGAATTGTTTTATTTGTTTTATTTATTTTATATTATATATTCAATCACTGTATCATATTATTTGACCAGGTTTATGTTTCAGCTTGAGATTGATTAAGAAACATAAGATTGACTTATCTATGATTTATTTTGGTAGAGAAATTAGGCACACTAATTATATGGTTGCACATTTATAAGCTTTATTTTTGGTAGCACATATATAAACACACATTTCACTAATTTGTATTCACTTGAGTTTGCTATATTAAAAGCCGATCACAGTAGGATACCACCTGTGATTAATTCACTTGCAATCACTTATGTTTTCAATGAACATGTACTAAACTTATCTTGAGATCACTTATTGAGACATATATCAATACTAGTTCCTTTTTTTATTAGTTTTACCTATCAAATTTATTCACTTACTTATGTTCGCATAAATCACATAATTCATATATCTAAGTTTGTTCAGATAGCGAAAATTGTGGTTGAACTTTCAATTGTATACCAATCCATAAAAGAATTTAATCATATGATATATTTATATATTTGCTAATTTTCACTCAAGATTTTTAGATTGAAGAATCATTGGATTTATATAATTTGACATATATTTTGAGTGATAATTTAGAGTCTGGACAATAATTTTCGAACTAAAACACTTATTATACAGCCAATATGTTATCAGTTAGTGAAAGAAACAATAAGAGGCTACTATTAGTTTCACATGTAGCGATGCCTACTACCATGTCCGACACAAATGTTGAAAATAAAATAGACGATTTATCTATACATGCCTTATTTGCTAGGCTTGAGGAAACCATTAACACCGAGTGTAGACATTGGTTAGACTCTGAAATGTTACAGAAATATTTGGATAAAAAACAGATACCACGGGGTCTAAGATTATTTAAAAGCTGTTCTTTTAAAGACAACCCGGCAATTTTAAACAAATGGGAGGAGGCTCTGAATGAGTGCTCCCATACTTTAATGAAAATACTAATTTCTCATAGAAAAACTTTGGTTGAACAGATAACTAAAGAAATTGAAACCATACAAACAAGTTTGGATAAATTCAAGCACTTAAGCTTATATGAAGAATTAAATGATATGGTTTTACAAAAAACAGATAGATACCAAAAAGATTTGATTGGGGTGAAAAATAGGAAGCTAATCAGGGATGATGAGGATTATTCTAAAGGAGAGGTATATAGTTATAATAAAAAGAAAAACTTGCCCACCACTATAGCACCCCCTAGTTTGACATCTCCTAGTTTGACATCTAACGAACAGATGAACAATTTGAATCCATCTAATGATTGGATCCTAGTCTCACATCATAAAAATAGGAATAAAAATAAAAATAAAAAGGGAAATTGGTATAATGATAACACTGACATTAACCATGGCCACTATCAACAACAAAGAGAAATACAACATTTTAATGAAAGACCACCACGAAGCAATGATTATTCACCTAGACATCCTACATGGGGTAGGAATCCTGAAAGACCTAGGGAACAATATATGTCACGAAATTCTAGTGATAATAGGGACCAATATATGTCACAAAATCAAAGTAATAATAGATTCAACTCATATGGTAATAGAAATACCTCAAGTAATTACAACAACTATTATAGAGAGCCAAGATTTAAGGGAGGACACGCTAATAACTATCCACATTACGAAAGGACATATGAATCTAACTATCCACAACGAGATAGAATACATGAGTCCAATCACATAGGATATAGTGGACCCTCTAATGGTATGGGAAATCGACAAAACACCATAGATAACCAAGAACGAGAACATAGAACCCCTACAAATGGAAATAGAAATGGGGATCATCGCACCAATCAGGGAGCTAGTACAAGTACCAACATTAGGTCATCTAACGTCGATTCACCCAATCATTTTTTAGAACAGGGCCAACGAATGCCATCCTGGAAACAGAAAAGCATCTCAGGGTACCTAGAGCCGGTAGTTTCCCTTACAACCCCCCAAAAAGGGAAAAGACCTCACGGCCACGGGGACACAGGGGACGAGGAACAGCCTTCAAAGAGGCAAAACTACAGACATTAGGAAAAGGTATACATAACCTATCGTCACATCAACTAACTAATGATGAGATAAGAATCCTAGGTAGAGGACTGTCATTTAGCCCCACAAATGAACATAACATTTTTTCATTATTTGTCGACATTAACCGGTTTACACAGAAATTATCATTACAAAAGTTTTTTGCTGAGAAAAAATTGAAAAATGAGAATAGCAATCCAATACTTACTGATTCTATGGATTCAAGACTTAGGGAAATTCAACTCCCAATATATGAACCAGATTCATTGGCTGACCAACTATATGAGGGGTATATTAGAACTAATTTCAAAAACAAGTCAAACTATACACCACATCTACAGAATAATGCACACATAGAAATCTTTAGACAATTAGTGACTGAGGAACTGGAACGAATTCCAAGCAGTAGAAATAGGAAATTCAAGCACAATAAAATTAAATACAATCTTTATGCTAACGAACGACGAGCTTTGGAAAGCCTTAAAAACGACAAAACGATTGTGTTAAGGCAGGCTGATAAGGGGGGGGGGATTGTCCTTCAGAATTTGACTGACTATTTAACAGAGGCACAAAAAATTCTATATGACACCTCATACTATATTAAACTCAGCTTTGATCCAACAACACAATACACCAGCATTCTAAAAGAACTAGTAAATTATGCATTTAGTGAAAACATCATATTAAAGAAAGAGCGAGATTTTTTGTTACCTAAGGAACCCAATCTCACGTTCTATTATCATCTGCCCAAATTGCATAAGAATTTGACCTGTCCCCCTGGGAGGCCTATCATTGCGGGTATTGGTAGCCTCACAGATAATGTATCCTCATACGTAGATTTTTTCTTGCAAAAACATGTATTAGGTCTTGAGTCATATATCCGAGATTCTAGTGATTTGATTGCAAAATTAAGCAAGATCACCATCACTCCTGATCTTCTTTGGATCACTTGTGACGTCCAATCACTTTATTCCAACATATCACACCAATTGGGATTAGCTGCCATATCAGAATACTTACAGAAAGATATTTATTTACCAAATTTGCAATGTGATTTTCTGTTACAGCTTATATCATTCATTTTGAAACACAATTATTTTCTATTTCAGGACGAATTTTTTCTTCAGATTAAGGGTACCGCCATGGGCACCAGGTTCGCCCCAAGTTATGCCAATTTGTTCATGGGCTCCTTTGAACAAGATTACATCTACAATGGCCCTTTTGGGGCGAGCCTGGTGTTCTATGGGCGGTACATAGATGACCTGATATTCATTTGGAGGGGGGACCTGTCATCAGCCAATACATTTGTCAATCATCTCAATTCCAACAATAGGGGACTAGTGTTTACTAGTGTCATACACCATGAAACTATAGTATTTTTAGATCTAGAACTCAAATTTGAGAAGTTTAATATTACTAGTACCACCCATTTTAAAATGGTGGACAGTAACAGTTATTTAGACTTTAACAGTCACCACTATTTCCCATGGAAACGAAATGTGCCTTATGGCCAATTCAAAAGAATTTGTCGTAATTGCAGCACTATGAGTGACTATGAGACACAAAGTTTGATATTGAAAGAACGTTTCAAGGAAAAACATTACCCATTACAGATTATAGAAAATGGTTACGAAAGAGCAAAAAGAGACAATAGGGAAAATTATTTTTTGACAAATAATAAGGAAAAAATACAACCGATGGAAAATTTCACTCCATTTATTACAGAATATAATTGTAATCATAAAAGAATACGTCAAATTATTAATAAACATTGGGGTATAATTAAAAAAGATCCCATATTAGGAAGTCTAGTGAGCAACAAACCAAGGATAATATATAAAAAAGCACCCAGTTTAAAATCTCTCCTAGCTCCTAGTAAGATAGTCAAACATAAAATCCTTAATAGTCGCCAACGAGTGGGCAACATACCAGTGGGATCTTATAAATGCAAAGATAGGAGATGTAAACTCTGTGTAAAGATCACACACCAACAAACTACTTTTAAATCAAACACCACTGAGAAACATTATTCTATAATTGGGCATATTACATGTGCATCTAGATATGTAATATATTTGCTGTCCTGTGTATGTGGGGTCCAGTACGTTGGTAGAACCTGTAGACGCCTTAGTATTAGATGGTCTGAACATGTGAGGAACATGAAAAAGAACTATAAAAATCACAGTGTTCCTAGACATTGCAACCTCCATCATAATGGCAATAGTGATTGCTTCAATATATGCCCTATTGAACACATTCCAGTTTCACATTTATATAACCGATTGTCCAGACTTAGACAGAGGGAGACCTACTGGATACATACCCTTAGAACTCTTCATCCAAATGGCATAAATCTAAATATAGATTTGGCAGCCTTTTGAGAGGGATGGGTGTCCAGTGGGTCTTCCTTCTGCCTTTTATCTCATATGATCATTCCCCTATTGTTAGGGTCTTTCTATTTGTATTTTTATTTCTATTTTAATTCAAAATATATGTCCTTTCCCTCACAATTTTGTGGTCCCTTTAATATATGTTAATCTATTCCCACATTGTGCGACCTAATCCAGCATATAGTGGGTATTTTGCCATATAATATTATTATTTTATCATCGAGGCCCTATATGATAATGTCGCAGTTATATGTGTGTTCTATATTCCTAACCCAATTCATATTTTAAATTGTTTAATCATCAGTAAAAGATATCACATGTCCACAAGACTAATTAATAATTTATATGACTATTCCCATGTTATCACATAGACCATTTATTATAGTCAGTAGACCAGAGTCATCAGCTAACACGACTTCTATATATGTATATATATATGTGTGTATATTTATAGTAGTCAGTACGAATATGAATTAATAGTGGTGTAACAGTCAATCGATATATCAATATATTATTGTATGTCATCTGTATATTGCTATTCTTAATGTTACTGCTTCCAATTTTGATTTTTATTGTTTATAATATGTACTAACTAACAGTTTTTAATGTCCTCACACTATAGTTAAGAAGTGTAAGGTTTTTAACTACCAACCACTGTATCTAAATGTGAACAGCTATTAAATAGTTAATGATTAGTCAGACAGGAACTCTATGTTAGATCCGCCCATTTAGACAGGTATAGCAAGGTATATAAGGTGTGATTATGTATTCATTGATACAGCCTGATGAAACGGCAATTCTGCTGAGAAACGCGTTGCTGTGAATGTTTTTATCCTAATAAACCCTTATTTTATTTGAGATACCTTGCTGCCTGCCTATTATTGTCACGGTGTATTCTATATGCACCATTAGTGTCTCTCCTGGTTGAGACACAATACATCCATTTCCAGTGAGCTATCGGTGATCCGGACCTGACAGGTGAAGTGGCCTGTGATTGGAGATCCGGAAGTCACGTGCACCGACTACATAGCTTACACTTATACATGCAGATGCACACTACATAGCTTACATTTATACATGCAGATACACACACACTACATAGCTTACACTTATACATGCAGATGCACACTACATAGCTTACACTTATACATGTAGATACACACACACTACACAGCATACACTTATACATACAGATACACACACACACACTACATAGCTTACACATCATATATGCAGATACACACACACTACACAGCATACACTTATGCATGCAGTTAAACACACACACTACATATCTTACACTTATACATGCAGATACACACACACTACACAGCATACATTTATAAATACAGATACACACACACACTACATAGCATAAACTTCTACATGCAGATACACACCCTACATATCATACACTTATACATACAGATACACACACTTATACATACAGATACACACACTACATAGCTTACACTTGTACATGCAGATACACATACACTACATAGCTTACATTTATACATGCAGATGCACAAACACACACACACACTACATAGCTTACACGTATACATGCAGATACACACACACTACACAGCATACACTTATACATGCAGTTACACACACACACTACATAGTTTACACTTATACATGCAGATACACACACACTACACAGCATACATTTACACATACAGATACACACACTACATAGCATACACTTATACATGCAGATACACACATTTATACATACAGATACACACACACACACTACATAGCATACACTTATACATGCAAATACACACACTACACAGCATACACTTATACATGCAGATACACACACAGACACACACACACTACATAGCATACACTTATATATGCAGATATACACACACATTACATAGCTTACACTTATACATGCAGATACACACACACTACATAGCATACACTTATACATGCAGATACACACACACTACATAGCATACACTTATACATGCAGATACACACACTACACAGCATACACTTATACATGCAGTTACACACACACACACACACTACATAGCTTACACTTATACATGCAGATACACACACACTACACAGCATACATTTATACATACAGATACACACACACCACATATCTTACACTTATACATGCAGATACACACACTTCATAGCATAAACTTATACAGGCAGATACACATGCATACACTACATAGCTTACACTTATACATGCAGATACACACACAAACTACATAGCATACACTTATACATGCAGATACACACACACACTACATAGCATACACTTATATATGCAGATACACACACACTACACATCATACACTTATACATGCAGATACACACATACTACATAGCATACACCTATACATGCAGATACACACACACACACTACATAGCATACACTTATACATGCAGATACACACACACTATATAGCATACACTTATACATACAGATACACTCACACATTACATAGCTTACACTTATACACACACAAACTACATAGCATACACTTATACATACAGATATACACACACACTTCATAGCTTACACTTATACATGCAGATACACACACACTACATAGCTTACACTTATACATGCAGATACACAAACACACACACACTACATAGCTTACACTTATACATGCAGATACACACACACTACACAGCATACACTTATACATGCAGTTACACACACACACACACTACATAGCTTACACTTATACATCCAGATACACACACACTACACAGCATACACTTATACATGCAGATACACATACACATACACTGCATAGCATACACTTATACATGCAGATACGCACACTTATACATACAGATACACACACACATACACTACATAGCTTACACTTATACATGCAGACACACACACTACATAGCATACACTTATACATGCAGATTTACACACACACACTTAAACATACAGGCACACACACACACACTACATAGCTTACACTTATACATGCAGATACACACACTCTACATAGTTTACACTTATACATGCAGATACACACACACACACATTACATAGCTTACACTTATACATGCAGATACACACACACACTTATACATATAGATACACACACACACACTGGGGTTGGCAAGCACATTAGCTGGCAGTCTGAGGTTGCTAACAGGTATCTAACCATAGGAGAGAAAAGCCAGCTGCTTTTGAGTATGGGAGTCAGGACTCTGGACTCTGCTGGCCGCCGCCACAGGTAAGACTGTGATTTGATACTTAGTAAAGACAAATTCAGATTCTGAGATCATTAGCAAATGTAAAAAAAGCACAATCTGTTGTCTACAAAATCTCCAGCTTTCATCTATACTGATATAATTTGCCACAAATTATTAATAAAAAGACTGATGTCCATGTGGGAAAACTGCACATTCTGTTATCTATACATCTATCATCTATAAAGGTGAAAAAATCGAACCAATTGTTATGTGTGCAGGTAATAAGGTACAAGATGCCAATTAAAATGGACCAATCAAATGTAAGAAACAAAGAAATTCTAAAATTAAAGTGCCATTATATTGTTAAAATGATGTGGTCTAATCTGTGAGAGCATGTCATTTTAACACTAGCAATGCTGTAGTGAGTAACCCCTGCAAACGGTTTAAATCCTGCTTAGGATCCGCAGAGCCCTGCTGGTCCCAAGCAAAACCTGCTGCTGATCCACTAATAAGCACTAATCACACAGCTGTGTCATGCAACTAATGCTACTGATTCAAATCTGAACCAGCAATGCTCTGCAGATCTGTGTTTAACCCCTTTGTGGGGTTTAAAATAGCATTACTAGTGTTAAAATGACATGCTCTAACCGATTAGAGTATGTAATTGTAACACTACAATGGCACTTTGTGTTTATGTTGTGTGTCTGCTAGTATGTGGTGTGTGTATGCTGTGTCTGAATCTATGTGTATGTGATGTATGTAATGTTGTGTGTCTGAATCTATGTGTATGTGGTGTGTCTAAATGCATGTGTATGCGGTGTGTGTATGTTGTGTGTCTGCATGTATGTGTATGTGGTGTGTATGTTGTGTCAGCATGTATGTGGTGTGTGTATGTCGTGTGTCTGCATTTATGTGTATGTAGTGTGTGTATGTTGTGTCTACATGCACGTATGTGTATGTGGTTTGTGTATGTTGTGCCTGCATGTATGTGGTGTGTGTATGTTGTTATGTGTCTGCATGAATGTGGTGTGTGTGTGCAAGCTTATTTGTATGCTCTGCAGTGTGTGTGTTGCTGTGTATTTCAGACTGTGTACATGTAAGTATACGATGTGTAGTGTGTATGTATGCTGTGTAATGTGGGTTGCTGGGTGTGCATGTTTATTTGTATACTCTGCAGTGTGTCAGGATTTGGGGACAGACATCAGGCATTCACTCTCAGTGAGTGTTGAATTGCTAGGAGTATTAAAAAAAAACTATTTAAAAGTAGATATGGGGTTTGTTTTTTATTGAGAATTTAAGTTATATTACACCTGCCTTGTTATTTTTTTGAGCCATTTCACATCCCTGCTCCTGTCCAACATATCATACTTTTAACGGGGGGGGGGGGGGGTCCCTCTTTCCAATATGGAAATGTTGGGAGGTATGCTGTAAGTATATTTCAGGATGGCTACTGAGGACTAGTTTATCGATTACTTCAGAATGACTCTTTAAATTCATTTTTTTTGCTTTAGCTCATTTTCGTTCATGGTTGGATTTGCTTGAAATTTTTGTTTCAAACTAAAATTTTCATTTTGAGCTACAATGCAGATTCTCGCCATTTTTCTTTACCTGAAGCTGTAATCGGCTATATTAGTTTTAATTTTGTCATTCTATGTAATTCTTAAACTTATTCTTTTATTTATGCATCTAATTTTGTGCACTACATTTTTGGAAA
This sequence comes from Bombina bombina, assembly GCF_027579735.1. NCBI lineage: Eukaryota > Metazoa > Chordata > Amphibia > Anura > Bombinatoridae > Bombina > Bombina bombina. The sequence goes on from NC_069503.1 coordinate 843,250,201, forward strand.
AAATAAAAAGTTTACTTAAAGGTACAGTAACACTTACTAGTATGTGATAGTATACAATACTTAAAGTGTCTGTACTTAAGGGACATGAAACACAATTTTTTCCATTCATGATTCAGATACAGCATGCACTTTTAAACAACTTTCCATTTGACTTATTTTATCTAATTTGCTTTAATTTCTTGATATCCTTTGTTGAAAAGCATACTTACAGGTAGGCTGAGGTTCAGAAGTAGGAAAGGAGCTAGTGGATGATTGGTGGCTGCACATATATGCCTCTTTTTATTGGCTTAACAATGTGTTCAGCTAGCTCCCTCCAAGTAGTGCATTGCTGCACATTCAACAAAGAATATCAAGATAATGAAGCAAAATTGATAATAGAAATAAAATGAAAAGTTGCTTACAAATGTATGGTCTGGTTGCATTTTTCATGGCCTTCTCTGCTGGGATGGTCATGTTTTTGTTAATAATTACTTTCCATTTAGGTTACAAATGATTAAAAGAAAGAACAAATACAACACAGTAGACATACATGCACACTCATTTTCTATACCACACATACTTGATTGAATTAGCACAATGTGGTGTTACTCATGCACTGTCAGTAACACCATTTTACTGTGTCCACACAATCCCATATTGCCACACATATTTGTCATTGGTTGAATTAGCGCAATGTGGTTTTACTCTTGCAGTGTCAGTAACATCATTGTATTGAGTCAACCAACAACCATTTTGACTCACCGCACACACTCTCACTTTCCTCCCTATTCTGCTGCTCCTTGCTTTTATACATACACTGGATAATGCCTGCTTGCATCATAAAAACAGCATCAACCAAACTTTAAAAGAAAATAAAGCACTTTTATTTTCGTTTCAGTAGTTTTAGTTTTCGGTAAAGCAAAGAAAATACAGAAAATGCAATTTTTGTTATTTTCTTTGATTCTTCTGAAAACAAATGCACATGTCTAATGTTTAGTGGATATAGTCTATTTGGGGTGAATTAACACTAACATAGAGGCTACCACATATCATCCTGTCAGGCTAGTAACTAAGATGGACTTTGTGTATTATAGTTAGCATTGTCCTGTATGTTTGTTTTATGCATTAGCACTTTATTTCATAGATGTTAGTCTTGACAAAAGATTCAGCAGGAGCTGAAACGTTGACCTGTATTTTTATATTTGATTAATACATTTTGTTCTTTTTTCAGAAGGCATGTGAGTGCCTTTTTAAAGGGACAGTATACACCAATTTTCATATACTGTAACTACATGTAATATAAACTACTATAAAGAATAATATGAACAGATACTGATCTAAAAACTCCAGTATAAAATATTTTAAAAACTTACTTAGAAGCTCCAGGTTTAGCACTGTTGATGATGTTAACTGGAACACCCAGTTAACATCAGACAGATTAGACAGATTAGACAAACAGAAGCCAGCAGTAGTCGGTAAACGCATGTACACATCTGACACTTTGGGGCTTGGTTAGGAGTCTGAAAATTAGCACAATGTTATTAAAAAAATAAGCAAAACTATACATTGTTACAAAAACAATGGGCTATATAAATGGATCATCATGTGGGGGGGTATTTATTTGTATGTGTGTTTGCATATATGTGTTTATATGTGTATTTGTCATATGCTTTTAAAACACTTCATAAACATTTATTGTGACAATAAACTTAAAGGGACACTGAACCCAAATTTTTTCTTTTGTAATTCAGAAAGAGCATGCAATTTTAAAGGGCCACTGTAAGTAAATATTTTCTATGCCTGTTACTAACTAACTACCCCAAATACGCTTTTTATCAATAGCATTTCATTAACATATCTCTACCGTATATCAGAAATCTTGTCTGCAAATTTAATTGTTTTCCAAACCCACTCCGTGGGTATCCTTTGCTCTGTACCAATCCGTTTACAATACCTAGGTTTCAAAATGGCGCTTTAAACACAAAGTTATTGGTTTAAGTATTTTGAACACTCAGTGCTGAAAATAGTGGGCAGGATAACGTGACATCATCGGCGAATAAAAGATATAACTTTTAGAACGTTATGAAACTTCGTTTTGGAGAAAATATAGGTCAGTAGGTTTTAATTAATGTTTATTAACTTTAATATGTTAGTTGTTTAGCTTAAAAATTATAACAGAAAGTAATCCTTTAACTAGAAAATCAAGCATGCTTGATCTAAGAGGGAATGGTAGTTTTTAAGAACTGGATAAAGCATTCATTATTAGTGTGTGCATATTTGTGTATTTGCGTATGTGGGTTTGTGCATATTTGTGTTTGTGTGTGAGTATGTGTGTGTTTATATGTGTGTGTGTGTGCATATAAGTTTACATGTGTGATAATATATTGTTTTTGTTGTGTATTTTTTATTTATTTAATGCCAAACAAATTACAAAATGCAGTGCCAGTAACTGAAGGGTGTTACAAACTTGAAATGATTTTTGCCAGTCAAACTAGTACATTATACTATTTTTGGTGTATGGTTAAAAACAAATTGGGCAAGTGGGAGAAAATTGTCTGCTTATCCTTAAAAGGATAGTAAACACCAAAAATGATATTGTTTAAAAAGATAATCCCTTTATTTACCATTCACCAGTTTTCCATAACCAACACTGTTATAGAAATATACTTTTACCTCTGTAATTACCTTGTATTCTGCTGACTGCCTCCTTATCTCAGATATTTTGACAGACTCGCATCTCAGGCAATTAGTGCATGAGCACAGTATTATCTATATGAAAAACATGCCCTCCAGTTGTGAAAAACTGTCAAATGCATTGAGATGCTTAAAAAATTAGCATATGAGCCAACCTAGGTTTAGCTTTCAACTAAGAATAACAAAAGAACAAAGCAAATTTGATGATAAAAGTAAATTAAAACATAATTTATGTAAGAACTTACCTGATAAATTAATTTCTTTCATATTGGCGTCCATGAGCTAGTGACGTATGGGATATACAATCCTACCAGGAGGGGCAAAGTTTCCCAAACCTCAAAATTCCTATAAATACACCCCTCACCACACCCACAATTCAGTTTAACGAATAGCCAAGTAGTGGGGTGATAAAGAAAGGAGTAAAAAGCATCAACAAAGGAATTTGGAAATAATTGTGCTTTATACAAAAAAAAATCATAACCACCATAAAAAGGGTTGGCCTCATGGACTCATGGAAATGAATTTATCAGGTAAGTTCTTACATAAATTATGTTTTCTTTCATGTAATTGGCAAGAGTCCATGAGCTAGTGACGTATGGGATAGCAATACCCAAGATGTGGAACTCCACACAAGAGTCACTAGAGAGGGAGGGATAAAATAAAAACAGCCATTTACCACTGAAAAAATTAAATCAACAACCAAAAAATATTTTTTTTCCTCATAAATCAAAGAAAAAAACTTAAAACATAAGCAGAAGAATCAAACTGAAACAGCTGCCTGAAGAACTTTTCTACCAAAAAAACGGTAGAATTTAGTAAATGTATGCAAAGAAGACCAAGTTGCTGCTTTGCAAATCTGATCAACTGAAGCTTCATTCTTAAAAGCCAACAAAGTAGAGACTGATCTAGTAGAATGAGCTGTAACTCTCTGAGGCGGGGCTTGACCCGACTCCAAATAAGCCTGATGAATCAAAAGCTTTAACCAAGATGCCAAAGAAACGACAGAAGCCTTCTGACCTTTCCTAGAACCAGAAAAGATAACAAATAGACTAGAAGTCTTCCTGAAATCTTTAGTAGCTTTGACATAATATTTCAAAACTCTTACCACATCCAAAGAATGTAAGGATCTCTCCAAAGAATTCTTAGGATTAGGACACAAAGAAGGGACAACAATTTCTCTATTAATGTTGTTAGAATTCACAACCTTAGGTAAGAATTTAAAAGAAGTCTGCAAAACCGCCTTATCCTGATGAAAAATCAGAAAAGGAGATTCACAAGAAAGAGCAGATAATTCAGAAACTCTTCTAGCAGAAGAGATGGCCAAAAGGAACAACACTTTCCAAGAAAGTAGTTTAATGTCCAAAGAATGCATAGGCTCAAACGGAGGAGCCTGTAAAGCCTTCAAAACCAAATTAAGACTCCAAGGAAGAGAGATTGATTTAATGACAGGCTTGATACGGACCAAAGCCTGTACAAAACAGTGAATATCAGGAAGCTTAGCAATCTTTCTGCGAAACAAAACAGAAAGAGCAGAGATTTCTCCCTTCAAGGAACTTGCAGACAAACCCTTATCCAAACCATCCTGAAGAAACTGTAAAATTCTAGGAATTCTAAAAGAATGCCAAGAGAATTTATGAGATGAAAACCATGAAATATAAGTCTTCCAACCTCGATAATAAATCTTCCTAGAAACAGATTTACGAGCCTGTAACATAGTATTAATCACTGGGTCAGAGAAACCTCTATGACTAAGCACTACGCGTTCAATTTCCATACCTTCAAATTTAATGATTTGAGATCCTGATGGAAAAACGGACCTTGAGACAGAAGTGGAAGTGGCCAAGGTTGGCAACTGGACTTCCGAACAAGATCCGCATACCAAAACCTGTGAGGCCATGCTGGAGCTACCAGCAACACAAACGATTGTTCCATGATGATTTTGGAGATCACTCTTGGAAGAAGAACTAGAGGCGGGAAAATATAAGCAGGTTGGTAACACCAAGTAACTGTCAACGCATCCACTGCTTCCGACCTGAGGATCCATGGACCTGGACAGGTACCTGGGAAGTTTATTGTTTAAATGAGAAGCCATCAGATCTATTTCTGGAAGACCCCACATCTGAACAATCTGAGAAAACACATCCGGATGGAGGGACCAATCCCCTGGATGTAAAGTCTGATGGCTGAGATAATCCGCTTCCCAATTGTCTATACCTGGGATATGAACTGCAGAAATTAGACAGAAGCTGGATTCGGCCCAAGCACGTATCCGAGATACTTCTTTCATAACTTGGGGACTGTGAGTCCCACCCTGATGATTGACACATGCCACAGTTGGGATATTGTCTGTCTGAAAACAAATGAACGGTTCTCTCTTCAACAGGCCACACCTGAAGAGCCCTAAAGATTGCATGGAGTTCTAAAATATCGATTGGTAACCTCGTCTCTTGAGGTTTCCAAACCCCTTGTGCTGTCAGAGATCCCCAGACAGCTCCCCAACCTGAAAGACTTGCATCTGTTGTAATTACAGTCCAGGTTGGATGAACAAAAGAGGCCCCTAGAACTATACGATGGTGATCTAACCACCAAGTCAGAGATATTCGAACATTGGGATTAAAGGATATTATTTGTGATATCTTTGTATAATCCCTGCACCACTGGTTCAGCATACAAAGCTGGAGAGGTCTCATGTGAAAACGAGCAAAGGGGATTGCGTCTGATGCTGCAGTCATGAGACCTAAAACTCCATACACATAGCTACTGAAGGGAATGATTTGAGACTGAAGGTTCCGACAAGCTGAAACTAATTTTAATTGTCTCTTGTCTGTTAGAGACAGAGTCATGGACACTGAATCTATCTGGAAACCTAAAAAGGTGACCCTTGTCTGAGGAATCAAAGAACTTTTTGGAAAATTGATCCTCCAACCATGTGTTTGAAGAAACAACACTAGTTGATTCATGTGAGATTCTGCAGAATGTAAAGACTGAGCTAGTACCAAGATATTCAAATAAGGAAACACCGCAATACCCTGTTCTCTGAATACAGAGAGTAGGGCCCTGAGAACTTTTGAAAAGATTCTTGGAGCTGTCGCTAGGCCAAATGGAAGAGCGACAAATTGGTAATGCTTGTCTAGAAAAGAGAATTTCAGAAACTGATAATGATCTAGATGAATCGGACATATAATGCCCTTGCTGAACAAAAGGCAGAATAGTCCTTATAGTCACCATTTTGAAAGTTGGTACTCTTACATAACAATTCAAAATTTTCCGATCCAGAACTGGCCTGAATGAATTTTCTTTCTTTGGGACAATTAATAGATTTGAATAAAACCCCAGACCCTGTTCCTGAAACGGAACTGGTATGATTAACCCTGAAAGCTCCAGGTCTGAAACACACTTCAGGAAAGCCTGAGCCTTTACTGGATATGCTGGGATGCGTGAGAGAAAAAATCCTCTCACAGGAGGTCTTACTCTGAATCCTATTCGGTACCCTTGAGAGACAATACTCTGAATCCATTGATTTTGGACAGAATCTGCCCAAATTTTAAGGAAGAATCTTAAACTGCCCCCTACCAACTGAGCTGGAATGAGGGCCGCACCTTCATGCAGACTTGCGGGCTGGCTTTGATTTCTTAAATGGTTTGGATTTACTCCAACTTGAAGAAGGTTTCCAATTGGAACCAGATTCTTTGTGGGAAGGATTAGGTTTCTGTTCCTTATTTTGTCGAAAGGAACGAAAACGGTTAGAAGCTTTAGATTTACCTTTAGGTCTTTTATCCTGAGGCAAAAAAACTCCCTTCCCCCCAGTGACAGTTTAAATAATTGAATCCAACTGAGAACCAAATAACTTATTACCTTGGAAAGAAATAGATAATAATCTAGATTTAGATACCATGTCAGCATTCCAAGATTTAAGCCACAAAGCTCTCCTAGCTAAAATGGCTAAAGACATAGATTTAACATCAATTTTGATAATATCAAAAATGGCATCAAAAATAAAATGAATAGCATGTTGAAGCAAGTGAACAATGCTAGACAAATCAGTATCCATTTCCTGTTGCGCTAAACTTTCCAACCAAAAAGTTGATGCAGCTGCAACATCAGCCAAAGAAATTGCAGGCCTGAGCAGATGACCAGAATATAAATAGGCTTTCCTTAGATAGGATTCAAGTTTCCTATCTAAAGGATCTTTAAAGGAAGTACTGTCTTCCATAGGAATAGTAGTACGTTTAGCAAGAGTAGAAATAGCCCCATCAACTTTGGGGATCTTTTCCCAAAACTCCAATCTAACTGCTGGCAAAGGATAGATTTTTTAAACCTTGAAGAAGAAATAAAAGAAGTACCCGGCCTATTCCATTCCTTAGAAATCATATCAGAAATAGCATCAGGAACTGGAAAAACCTCAGGAGTAACCACAGGAGGTTTATAAACAGAATTTAAACGTCTACTAGTTTTAACATCAAGAAGACTAGTTTCCTCAATATCCAATGTAATCAACATTTCTTTTAACAAAGAACGAATATACTCCATTTTAAATAAATAAGTAAATTTGTCAGTGTCAATATCTGAGGAAGGATCTTCTGAATCAGATAGATCCTCGTCAGAGGAGGATAATTCAGTATGTTGTCGGTCATTTTGAAATTTCATCAACTTTATGAGAAGTTTTTTTGCGCCCTTGCAAGCCTAATTTTGCCCGCAAAATATAATGAAAAACAGTCAATTTGAAAAAAAGACTATTCCCCAGGTAAGAATTTTTTTTTTCCCCTAAAAAATGCTTTTCCCAAATATGAAACTGACAGTCTGCAAAAGGAAATATGCATAAACCTGACTCATGGCAAATATAAGTACAATACATATATTTAAAATTTTACATTAATACATAAAGTGCCAAACCATAGCTGAGAGTGTCTTAAGTAATGAAAACATACTTACCAAAAGACACCCATCCACATACAGCAGATAGCCAAATCAGTACTGAAACAGTTATCAGTAGAGGTAATGGAATATGAGAGTATATCGTCGATCTGAATAAGGGAGGTAGGAGATGAATCTCTACGACCGATAACAGAGAACCTATGAAATAGATCTCCCGTGAGGAAAACCATTGCATTCAATAGGTGATACTCCCTTCACATCCCTCTGACATTCGCTGTACTATGAGAGGAATCGGGCTTCAAAATGCTGAGAAGCGCATATCAACGTAGAATCTAACCACAAACTTACTTCACCACCTCCATAGGAGGCAAAGTTTGTAAAAACTGAATTGTGGGTGTGGTGAGGGGTGTATTTATAGGCATTTTGAGGTTTGGGAAACTTTGCCCCTCCTGGTAGGATTGTATATCCTATATGTCACTAGCTCATGGACTCTTGCCAATTACATGAAAGAAAAAGTTGTTTAAAATTGCATTCCCTATCTGAATCATGAAAGTTTCATTTGGACTTTATTATCCCTTAAAAAATGTTCAGGCCTATCTTTGGTTCCACTCTGGCCCTGACTGGTTCACAAGTAATATAAAGCCAGTTTCTATTAAATGTATTCCTACATGTAGCAGCTCTTCCCTTTGTACGTTCACTGATTGCTCAGAAATCCCATCCAGCCTGTATTTTGAGGCATAACGTGGAAGCTCTGTCCTTTTGTTTCTCCCATTACTTTATCTACCCTCTTTATGAAGCATGCCCAGAAACACCAAAATTGTGCTCAGGCCTTCTGGCAATTCCTCTGAACCACAAATCCAACCCTAGGTCACCATCCAGCCTCCTGCCCCAGGGATCATACAAGAAATGTTTACTGGATATAAATACTCTGGTGTAAGATTGCAGGTTATATACATGACCACTTTATATAGAATTTCCCAGTATATTACTGGCACCTGTATGTGATATCACATGTTATACCCAGAGCTTCCAGTCATTCTACAGGATCACCATAAATGAAGAGCTCTAACCTGCTGTCCTTCCTACCTTTGTCTTCCTATTCTGCTCTCAAGAAGCCTGGGACTGATGAAATCCACCCATGTTTCACCCATAAACTGCTCAGATCTTGCCAGCAGGTAGCCTGTGCCTCACACCCTCCTGGTACCGGTTTAAAATATTTAAAGGTTGGGGGCAGAGCTTAATGTTGAAGGAGCAAGATGTGTCTTGTAAGAGCTCCTGCTAATTATTGCATTTTTTCTGCAATTCCCACTTTGTCAAACCTACTAAAGGACTCAGAGATACTACTGTCTTTCTTCTAGCCTGAAAACAGGGATTTAACATGACTTTTCAACCGCCAAACAGACTCTCTAGCCGTGTGGCCTAGGAGACTAGACAATTGCCTCTAACTGAAAGAGTTTGGACTGCTACGCATTAACCTTCCCAGCAGACTGGATTACATGCCCGTTTTAGAGTGAACAGCATAGCCCGATGTAGTTATGGTTGTCTTACTACCACCTTCACAACCTCACACATGGAGGACATTTTGCAACACCTACAAGCCATCTTCGGGAACTTTGAAGCGGCAATGCATGGACATATCCACAATCACTTTGTTATAACACAAAATAAGAAGCTGCCGACCAGTGCCCCTTTGCCACCACTTCAGGAAGGGCCGCCACATACCGCAAAGCAGGAGCAAGGTGTTGGGCGCATTAAACTTATCTGGACTAACCTGACCTTGTGTGATGCAGCCAATCCAAGGGAGCAAGTCTCAGATTTCCTGATCTGTCGGTCAGGAGATATAGCTGATATGCATAACGATCTGCAAAACGATGCAGCATCCCTATATACCGCGACAAGATCAGAAATGAGGGGCCCTGACTTCTGGCCTGAAAAATATCAAATACCTGTCTGGCAAATAAGCACAGAGAAATTGCCCAACAACTGCATGAAAAAGAGAGATGTGACGCAGCGGCCTTACTTCCAGCACGCTCCTACTGCAACACCGGGGACTCTGACCTACAATTATGGATAAACACATATGCAGCTCCTCAAACACTGAACAAACTTTATGCTACTCTCCTGATACAAACCAGCAGACGGGCTGGTGTGGGGTAGGCTGCTGAGCCCTATTTAGAGACTGTACTTTTGGATTATTGAAGATATACTTTTAGCTTTAGATTTTTAAAATTGTTAAGTAGCATCTTGAATTTAATTTTGTTAACCAACAATTTACAATATGAGCTCAGTTCACAATCCTTGTTCGAATTGCTCTATTAGATGTAAGTTAGGAAGCTTGGCAGTAAATAACGTTCAGACAACTAACACTTATATCGGAACTCCAAGCAGGATGCAGGGAATAGGTTAAGAAACCTTTATATCAGCAGTACAATGCCCTATACATTAATTGATAGTTAATTAGTTTTAGGGTAAAAGCAAACTTTATCTCTCTACTGCAGTGTATTGTGTGATTTTTTTTCAATACTTTCTTGTTTTATGTATATGGCACCTGGTTGAACATTTTATTTTTATGAATGATCTTTGTTACCCTCTACTTCATACTAGAAGTCATGTGGCCAGCTTAATCTGTGAAGATAACAGGTTAGCTAAAAGTGTTTTTCTTAAGTTACGGTGTAGCAAAGATTTGAGACCATCTGAAAATGTAACAGTGTAATGCTGGTCACTATCCTATATCCTTTGCCTCTAAATATGACTTAGGTACTTATGTGATCTTAAATTATATATTCCTCCCTGACCCCATAGAGTCTCATCTGAGTTACATGTTTATTCCTATAGTAAACTATGTTCATACCTATACAGTGTCTATAGCAAACGTTGCTTCAAGTTGGTGTTAAGTTGTATATAGTTTGGCAGTACTGATCCATTTTACATATATAGCAGGCTTTCTACGGCCAGGACAGCATAAAGTGATTAGATTGCACAATGCAGTCAAACTTACATTTCAGGCTGTTATTGCCTAATATTATCCAGGTCTTAGACATGAACCTAGTGTTGGTACATCTTAGGAATAACTAACATCTATGGAGGTCTAATAGGTCTTATTAGGTCACAATATCTCATGACTTATGTTCTATCATTGAGCGTACATTAACATATATACACTTTAAACTATGCTAGTTCCCTTATTCACTAATGGGCATAAGTTATCGATTACACTGGCCACTAGTAGACTTAACACACCAACGTTAATATTAAGATCTCTTAGAGGCCAAATCTTTTCATTGTATATAAACTATGGTAGCAATATATGTAGGGAAGTTAAAACTGTAATTATCCTGTATTATACTGCTGGGATATGATAAACTAAGTTCTATTATTGAGTGCATAATTACAACTATGCATCTTGTTTAAATTATACTAGTCCCCTTATGCTCTAATGCAGTGATTTTTTTTAAAATGTCATCATCATTTTAGTTATGCTGCAGTTCATAAATAAGCAGAATGATGAGTTATCATGCGCAATATCCTATGAATAAGAGAGGGAAGTGGGAACAGTAACAAGTTAACTTAAGTACATGCTTTCAAGCTCATCCCTGCTACATTTACACTGTCACACATTCACACACGTCACAGTGTTCCCACCAGCAGATCAGCTTCAGATTGAATTTAGATTTTTTATTTTTTTTGATCAGCCGCGCGCACGCTACTGAGTTGCTCCCATATTTTTAGCTCAGCATTCATTGGTTCATGGCAGCGCAACAGCATAGAACAAGCAGAACCTATCTCCCCTGGCCAGGGCAGCAGCACTGGTAGCACCTAGGAGCAGGACAACAACCATGGCGGTAAGTACCCGGGGGGCTGTGAGCTCCAAGCTCACCCTGGCTGCAGGCCCTGCTACATTCAGCAAGTGTCCCCGCCAGCAGATCAGCTTCACATCATCGGTACAGACTCTTTACCACTTTTTGTCCAGTCGTGATACGGAGTTGCACTTTCTGACTCGGCATGGATAACTACACATTCTGAATAAAAAGATTGATGTGGAGTGAGCCAAGCCGAGTCAGGAGCACAACTCAGTAGCGCTGCTGGACAAAAAGTGGTAAAGCCTCAACTACAACCAGTGTAAAGGTTTAGCGCTTTCAGCTCTCCCATTCTCCTTTTTCATCAGGCAGCATTGGGGGTTCTTATTGGCAGTGTGACTGCATAGCACCATTACGTTCTATCTCTTCTCCACTGTACACTATTTCTGTGGTTTTCTATGGCTCATCTTTGCAATGGAACAAGTAAAGTGTTTTGTACATGAGCCAGAACTTACCCCATGGTAATAGCGGACAACAGCACCCCCTCCCCGGCCCAGTGCAGGGCATCAGCACCCAGGATCGCAACAAGCACCAGGAAGCAGCAGCACAATTATGGGTTAAGTACCATGGGGAATTAATGGGGCTGGGGCATAATGACTTATGGGAAAGGAATTAGTTACGATCTGGCTATCGAATGGAGTGGTGATAAATTAGCCCATTGGGGAATTTTGCCCTTATATTTAAAGCATTAGGATTGTGTATACTTAATCATGTGGTCTGGGTACACCAGTATTACATTTCCCCTTGGCATATACAAGGTTAAGGTCATGTGGTATGTTTAGGAACTAGGCTGTCAGGTTGCCTTTGCTAGTGTGCTATTTTTACATATACGGACCTAGTACCATTTCCTAAATGTGTTTCAATAAATATGAGAGTGTGTGTGTAAATATGTATATGAATGTGTGTGTGATTATGTGTTTATCAATGTGTATAAATGTGTGTGTGTGTGTGTGTATGTATATATGTGTAGGTGTAAGAGTGTGTGTAAATATGTATATGTGTGTATGAATATGTGTGTGTGTGTGATTATGTGTTTATCAATGTGTGTATAAATATGTGTATGTATATATGTGTAGGTGTAAGTGTGTGTGTAAATATGTATATGTGTGTATGAATATGTGTGTGTGTGTGATTATGTGTTTATCAGTGTGTGCATATAAATGTAAGTGTGTAAATGTGTATGCGTATGTGTGTGTATATATGAGTGTATATGTGTGTAAATATTTATGTGTGTATGAATATGTGTTTATCAGTGTGTGCGTATAAATGTGGGTGTGTAAATGTGTATGCGTATGTGTGTGTATATATGAGTGTGTGTGTGTAAATATTTATGTGTGTATGAATATGTGTTTATCAGTGTGTATAAATATGTATGAGTGTGTGTAAATGTGTGTGTGTGTGTGTGTGTAAAGAGTGTGTATGAGTATGTATAATATGTGTGTGTGTAAATATGTATGTCCCCTCTATTTGTGGGGGGCGGCTAGCGGAGCTCTGTTAACGGGGAGAAAAGTGTCCCTCTTTGGCTATATTAAATGCTGGGAGGTATTATAAAGCTGGTGCTTTGGTTAAAAAAAAAAAAAGTTTGTCTGTCATACCTGGAAAGTGAATGGCTAAATAAACAAAAATAACACCAAGGCTTCCTATTCAGACAAGTACACACACAAGTAAATATAGTAATATGCTGGTGGGATAGGCTTGCGATATCCCATACCCATAGTATATGTGTGTGTGTGTGTATATATTGCAAAACAAAATCACATATATATATAGTTGTAGTGACTGTCATGCTAATAAAGCTTAATTTAATTGAATTGACAAAAATTTACTAAATTGTTTATATATATATATATATATATATATATATATATATATATACACTGTATGATTAGGCTACAATGTTTGATTTTGAAAAATCACTGCTCTAATGGGCAGTAATCCCATTTTTGCTAACCCTATTAGTTCTTATGCTTCCTTAAAGTGTTAGTAACCAGGCTATGCTTATATAGTGATATATTCATGGTAGTGAGGTATTAATTCTTTATAGTCAGAACTTAAATGGTTACCATTTGTATGTGATATTTGATGTTTTCATTAGATGGTGCCAACCCCCCCCCCCCCATACTCTGCCTATTTGATAGGCGAAGGAAAATACATCCTTGGAAAACCTTATTCTACTCATTTCCCTACCCCCTTTATAATCCCCCTCAGTAAAAACCAGTGTTCAGAGGTCCATGAGAGACCCTAGCTTACTACTTGGGGATAAAACGTTATAAGTTGCCTAAATATAATAAAGGGGGATATATGACCATATCAATAAGTAAAAACTAAAAAATGAGGTGACACATAGCTGGCTTATCTCTTCAGACGAACCTATACATTTTGAGGTAATCCTTCCCCCTAATATCTTACATTATTCTATGATAGTGTTTACAGGATGTCCTATTCTATAGTTTTCTGTAATATTCTTGCATTTTGTTACTTAATAAGCTGGAGAAATGTTATATAATGGATTGTATGTTGTCTCATCTGAATAAAAATTATATATAAAAAAAAATATTTACAGGTTGGTTGTTATATATAGAATTAATCTTAGTGCCGGGATCACAAACAGTTTGTCTAAGGGGCAGTCTATGGGGAAGAGCTAAACCGTACGTGAGGACGTGACTGTTGCATGTTGCCTTTGGACCTACTGCAAATCTTTTTGGGACCTAACAGTGCTTCTGTTGTAAATTCAATTCCACTTTTCATTGCTTTTTGTTTGTTTGTTATTGTTTTGTTTTGTTATATCAAAAAGATAATTTACAAAACATTGGTAAGTATTTAAAGTTTTAGCCTTTAACCGAATTATGTTTATCCAACCCCCCCCCCCCCCCTGTTATTTTCTTACTAGGTATTTTTACAAATTTGTATTCCTCTTTTTGGTTATAGAAAGAAACATAAACACATATGTACAGATAAAAAATATTTTGGTAACTTGACATTTGTATATTGTGTACCCATATATTCCTTGGAGAGTTTATATTTAGAATGGAATAGATTCTATGGGCCGAATTATCATTGTGCGGGCGAACATGATTCGCTGTAGCGGATCATGTCCGCTGCACATCAATAAATGCCGACAGCATACGCTGTCGGCATTTATTATTGCACAAGCATTTCATGTGAAATGCTTGTGCAATGCCGCCCCTGCAGATTCGCATACGCTGTCGGCATTTAACATTGCACATTTAGTTCTAGTGAACTGCTTGTGCAATGCCGCCCCCTGCAGATTCACGGCCAATCGGCCTCTAGCAGGTGGTGTCAATCAACCTGATCGTATAGAATTGATGTCCGCAGCCTCAGAGGCAGGGGACCAGTTAAGGAGCAGCGGTCTTAAGACCGCTGCTTCATAACTGCTGTTTCCGGCGAGCCTGAAGGCTTGCGCAGAAACAGGGGCATCAGGGGCCATTCGGCCCTTGATAAATTGGCCCCTAGGTCAGAAAAACATATTCAGCTCATTATTCACTAATATTTGTAGTTAGACCCTTAGTGAATCAAGTCAGGTTTTTTAAAATTCATCTTGTAAATGTGGCTGTAAGAGATTTCATTAAAGCGACAGTCTACTCCTGAATTGTTATTGTTTAAAAAGATAAATAATCCCTTTATTACCTATTCCCCAGTTTTGCATAACCAACACGGACATATTAATATACCTTTTACCTCTGTGATTACCTTGTATCTAAGCCTCTGCAGACTGCACCCTTATTTCATTTCTTTTGACAGACTTGCATTTAAGCCAATCAGTTCCCTCTCATAAGTAACTCCACGGGCGTGAGCACAATGTTATCTATATGGAACACATGAACTAACGCCCTCTAGTTGTGAAAAACTGTTAAATGCATTCAGTTAAATGGCGGCCTTCAAGGGCATAGAAATTAGCATATGAGCCTACCTAGGTTTAGCTTTCATCAAAGAATGCCAAGAGAATAAAGCAAATTTGATTTTTAAAAAAGTAAATTGGAAAGTTGTTTGAAATGACATGCCCTATCTGAATCATGATATTTTAATGTTGACTAGACTGTCCCTTTAAATTTACATTTTATTGTAATAAAAAAATCAGCAACCCATAATATTCATTGCTTGATTGTTAATAAATTGCCCTCAAAAAGTTTAAATATTTTGCACAAAACGTGTCAGATTTTTCTTTCAGAGCCCGGCTATAATTGTCTCCCTCCTGCAATGATGCTTCTTTTTACCATCATTCGTGGGATGCTCAGCTCATCTTATGGTTTACCGCTCACCCCATAGACTAACAGGAATACACACCCACTGCTGTACATTAATCTGATTGGGTCCCCTGAAATGGGTCTGTATGATCATTCAGACTAACTTACAACAGATTTGTAAGGGCAATAACAATAAATAAATGCATTTAAAATAAAATATATCTTTATTTTCTTATTCATTTTGATACAAACATGTAATGTAACCCACTAAGATATTTGCATGCACATTTTCTGAACCTTTTTTCCATTTTTCAATTGGACAAAAAAAGGGTTATATAAGAGTACTAATTTGCTAACTAGGGAAGTTTGTGATGGCAAACAGTAAAGGAATTTGACTAATGACAAGATAATTCTGTCACTTGTGAGTGCTAGCTGAGATGTAAATGAGCTGAACATGTCAGACAGAGGAGGTGCTGGGTGCAATGTGGCCTCTACACTAAAAGGGCAGATTAGCAAGTAGAACTATAATTGTGTATCCAATGCATATGTTTAACAAAAATAATCAATATACCCTATATATACTAAAAGAGGCATTAACAATGTTCATATAAATCAGCAATTAAGCATTATATTGCAAAAGATCTGCACAATCAATGAAATAAATTAAGCTAGATATGTGCATTCAGCATCTTTGTTAACTGCCAAGGTGGCCGCTCATGGAATTCGGCTCTTTCTAGAGCCGGATTTCTTCTTGTGAAAGCGCAACACACTAAGATCTAAGAAAAGAGCCGAATACAGCGAGCGGTCACCTTCTTCCGCATTCAGTATTTAACAAAACTACGAATGCACATCTTATTTATTTTGTTAGTAAAATGTAATAGATATTTTTTTTTTGGTAGGCCAGGGACATACCCCTTGAAAAAAGTGTTTATCTTTTCTTCTTTGCTGTGGTTAATTACAGACAGATATTAATGAGCTCCTGCGCTGTCTATGCAGGGTCAGGTGTTAAATTCTGCACAAAGTACATTTTGAGAATTTGAAAAACCACAATTCTAACAGTTAAAAAAGTGAGCAAAATAAATAATGAAAGTATATTACAAAGTAAATTACAATCTTTGGGGTTAATTCATGGCAGAAGAGTGTACTGCACAGTTAGGGGCTAATTTATCAATGTTTGGCAAACAAGCAGATCTAGTGAACTGCTTGTGCAATGCCGCCCCCTGCAGATTAACGGCCAATTGGCCGCTAGCAGGGGGTGTCAATCAAGCCAATCGTATGCGATCAGGCAGATTGATGTCCGCAGCCTCAGAGGTCTTAAGACCACTGCTTCTTAACTCCTGTTTCCGCCGAGCCTAAAGGCTCGTGCAGAAACAGGGGTATTTGGCCCCATTCGGGCCATGATAAATCGGCCCCTATGTGTTAACATAAATTGGGACAGTGGGGCAGTATAATTTTTTTGTGGTAATAGGGTTGCTCAGGAGGTCATATATTGACATAACACAGATCCCTTTTTGATTTAGGCACCACAGCATGGCTCCTTTTTTGCAACTGGAATGTGATCTAGCACGTTTGGGAAATAATTTTAAAAGTCCCTTAAACTATGCTGCTTACTGAAGACAGCAGAACTGCATGCTATTTGTTTTGGAGGAGGCGGTACAGCTTCTAATTCTCTGTAGAACCCAGCTTGACAAATAAGAAATACAAAAGCTGTGTGGAGTTTGCAGATAGTAAGAGAAGGTACATGGGAGGCTGACAAAAAAATATATAGAATAGCACTTTAGTAAAGGGTTAACCAGCCCTGCATTGTACTACTAGCTTTTATTTTTTTTATTTATTTAATAAAAACTATTAATTACAAAAAGAATGATATACTATTTTGGACACAACACACAGTAAACACCATACAAGGCTGTGAGAATGTTTCCTTAACATTTTTGTACAATGAATTCTAATTAGACTATAAATAGAATATAAAATGTGGTGGTGCTCTGCACTGCGTAACACCAGCACTCCTCGACCTATTGACAAGAAATGACATATATGTTTCTGGAAATAACAGGGTAAGGCTGTAAGTTAGTACAGAACTACAGAATACTTAAAAGCAGAGTCATATAGCCAGATGGACTTTGCTTTACAAACGGTCACAATGACTCACCATCTCTTACCTCAGAGCTCCTGTGGGATATTTCCTTTGTTAGATCCAGTAGAAGGGTAGTTCCTTCTTCTTGCCTCAGTAGTTTCACACCATTTCACTATCTTTAATGGACTTCATATGATAATATTCCAAAATGTGTCATGCTGTTTGTTAAAGAGACATAAAACCCAAATCATAACTGTATTTGTCCTCAGTTTAATGTTTCCCATATTCAGTTATTAAAAATGGCTTATCTGTTATGTTTATTTGACTCTGGGATCAGTGCTTTGTGGGCACACCTGGTGCCAGTCTCACAGTATACATGGTGTACAAAACACTGCTAAACCATGTACACTGTGTGTATTTACCAATTGGTTCTTTGCTCCAATATTATAAGATAAACATAATAGATGGAGAAAAATAAATAGATAAAAATATCAGGAGAGTTGGAAAAATTATTAAACCAGAACCAGATAACTCAATTTATAATTTTGGATTTTAATTTGCTTAAAATTTTCAAAAATAAAGAAAATCAGGAACTTCCAGTGTTTATGTCCTGGAAATATTATTCTAATGACAACATTGAAAACAAGCTCATATCTACAAGAAATAAAATAGATGGTCCTTTAAACTTTAACTAAGTAAAGACTTTCCATAATACTACAAGTGCTGCACATTTTAAAAGAGATTTTAATTTGACAATTTTAATATAGATTTTAGTTTAAATATTTTCTGTAAAATATTTTAATATAGCTGATTAATGAGTGGAGCACTATTTATTGCTCCCACTCGTACGTTAACTACACTAGAGCAGCACACATATTACAATTAAAGCGTTTTTACATGAGCGCTTTATGTATAGCCCTAGGTGCACTTCAAAAGTAATACAATGTCCAATATATCGGAAGGCACTCATAGGGTCCTAATTATAACAATCCATTTATTTGTTGACGTTTCGGGGTCTCCCCCGTTTTCAAAACAAGTGATAAATATAGTAATACACTCACCCTTTTTATCCAGATTTACCCTCCACCATTACGGCGTTCCTGGTGGCATCCCGGAAGTTACCGGTGTCACGTAACCCACGCGCCACAATCTCTGCCGTCATGGCAACCGGACTCCATACCAGGAGCGTCTGTGAAAATTAAAAACAGTGCATCATGCAAGAGCACGGCGGTCCATACAAACATCGGCATAGGTATAGCAATTACCATTCTATGACTTTGAATATGCTAAGAAAATAAGAAGCACCTAGTACTACAAAGATCAATACTAATCTAAACTGGCAAATAGCAGATAACAGATCTAAGATGACAGATAACAGATACCTTTCTAGCTGTGTGGCTGGTATAATAAACGGTACAATATGAGTTTAGTCAGCTTATCTAATATGGACAGCTAAAGGGCCTGCAATATAGAAAGATAAATCATAAAGCCTAATATCTGATATCTACCTGTTCAGAGAGCGCTAACACATATGAAGGGCATATAGACTAAACGGGTTGGACCAAATAAATAACTGTTCACAACAAAGACTAGGAAATAGAAAATAAATACCTAGTTGTGTAAGGATGAGAACTATCTAGGCACATATGTATATTTGTAAGGGAACTATTTTATGTTTTAATTTAGTTTGAAATATTTTTAATATATTTAATATATTGTTACAGGCAACAGTGCCAGTCCATATGCACATTGAGCCCTCGAGGGGTCATAGTCCCCAAGTTATAGATCTATCTGGACTCCCTTTGTAACAGCATCCTGGCTCTGCTTCCGCCTCTAGGCAGTGGTGGAATGTGGTCAATAATGATGTATTTCAAGTCGGACATACCATGCCCTGCTTCTGCGAAGTGTCTGGCCACCGGTTGATCAGATGTTCCCTTCTCTATGGCTGCCCTGATGGCAGACCGGTGGTTTGTCATCCTGTTTCTAAGATCTTTCCTACATATAACATGCCACACACACAGTGAAGTAAATAGACTATGTATTTGGTAGTACAAGTAACCCTGTGTTTGATGTGAAATTTCTTGGTGGAGTATGGATGGCTGAATTTGTTCCCTGTGGTCAAACCCTCACAGGTAATACAGCCTTAACACCAAAAACAATCAGGTTTAGCTTTCTACCAAGTGACATTCATGTAGCAATCTCTAGGGTCCGTTTTTATTAGTTGATCACAAACAGATCTAGCCCTACGAAAGCCCATTCTCGGTGGCTGGGTGTTTTTCAAAGGTAAATCTTTGTCTGTTGTCAAAAGGGGAAACTTTTGTGACAAAGTCTCTGCAATACCCTGTTTACCCAACGTGAAAGTTGTCGTAAACATAATTCCCTCCTCTTGTATTGGTATCTTACTTGCTTCCAACAACTGCTCTTAGGTCTCCCTAAGAGTAATGGGGGAAACCAGATGTGGACTCCTTGCATATATATATATATATATATATATATATATATATATATATATACAGTATATATATACCTATAGTTACCGGGGAGTCAGCACTGATTGGCTAAAATGCATGTCTGTCAAAAGAAATGAAATAAGGGGGCAGCCTGCAAAGGCTTAGATACAAGGTAATGACAGATCTAAAAGGTATAGTAATATAACCGTGTTGGTTATGCAAACGGATAATAAAGGGATTATCCAAGATAGCGTCCCTTGAATTCCGATTGGATGATAGAATTCTATCACCCAATCGGAATTAAGGTAGAAAAATCCTATTGGCTGATGAAATCAGCCAATAAGATTGAAGTTCAATCCTATTGGCTGATCCAATCAACCAATAGGATTGAGCTGGCATTCTATTGGCTGATTATATCAGCCAATAGAATGCAAGCTCAATCCTATTGGCTGATTGCATCAGCCAATAGGATTTTTTCTACCTTAATTCCGATTGGAATTCTATCAGCCAATCGGAATTCAAGGGACGCCATCTTGGATGACGTAATTTAAAGGAACCTTCATTCTTCAGTTGGACTTCGTTTGAAGAGGATGCTCCGCGTTGGATGTCTTGAAGATGGAGCCGCTCCGTGCCGGATGGATGAAGATAGAAGATGCCACCTGGATGAAGACTTTTGCCCATCTGGAGGACCTCTTCTTCCCGGCTTGGATGAAGACTTCTGCCCGTCTGGAGGACCACTTCGCCCGGCTTCGTTGAGGACTTCAGCCTCGTTGGGTGAAGACCGAAACGATCGTCTGGGGTTGTTGTTTCTCTTGTTCAGAGAAGAATTGCCTGGTATTTCGGCGCTGGACTGTCATTGGGCAGGGTCAGACTGATATGCTACAGTACATTTTTTCTCTGTGAAAAGGCATGGTGTGCTAAAAGAGTATGCACCCTGAGTGGCACTAAAAATGAACAGGCATGGAAGTTATTTTAGTTTTTGTTCTGTCTCAGCTGAGCGCGACTCTCTCTCTCTCTTTTTATATTTATGCAAATTGCTCTTCGGTCTTCCTAAGAGTAATGGGGGAAACCAGATGTGGACTCCTTGCATATATATATATATATATATATATATACAGTATATATATATATATATACAGTATATATATATATATATATACAGTATATATATACCAATAGTTACCGGGGAGTCAGCACTGATTGGCTAAAATGCATGTCTGTCAAAAGAAATGAAATAAGGGGGCAGCCTGCAAAGGCTTAGATACAAGGTAATGACAGATCTAAAAAGTATAGTAATATAACGTGTTGGTTATGCAAACGGATAATAAAGGGATTATCCAAGATAGCGTCCCTTGAATTCCGATTGGATGATAGAATTCTATCACCCAATCGGAATTAAGGTAGAAAAATCCTATTGGCTGATGCAATCAGCCAATAAGATTGAAGTTCAATCCTATTGGCTGATCCAATCAACCAATAGGATTGAGCTGGCATTCTATTGGCTGATTATATCAGCCAATAGAATGCAAGCTCAATCCTATTGGCTGATTGCATCAGCCAATAGGATTTTTTCTACCTTAATTCCGATTGGAATTCTATCAGCCAATCGGAATTCAAGGGACGCCATCTTGGATGACGTCATTTAAAGGAACCTTCATTCTTCAGTTGGACTTCGTTTGAAGAGGATGCTCCGCGTCGGATGTCTTGAAGATGGAGCCGCTCCGTGCCGGATGGATGAAGATAGAAGATGCCACCTGGATGAAGACTTTTGCCCGTCTGGAGGACCTCTTCTTCCCGGCTTGGATGAAGACTTCTGCCCGTCTGGAGGACCACTTCGCCAGGCTTCGTTGAGGACTTCAGCCTCGTTGGGTGAAGACCGAAACGATCGTCTGGGGTTGTTGTTTCTCTTGTTCAGAGAAGAATTGCCTGGTATTTCGGCGCTGGACTGTCATTGGGCAGGGTCAGACTGATATGCTACAGTATATTTTTTCGTGTGAAAAGGCATGGTGTGCTAAAAGAGTATGCACCCTGAGTGGCACTAAAAATGAACAGGCATGGAAGTTATTTTAGTTTTTGTTCTGTCTCAGCTGACCGCGACTCTCTCTCTCTTTTTATATTTATGCAAATTGCTCTTATGTCTCCCTAAGAGTTATGGGGAAAACCAGATGTGGACTCCTTGCACACATGCCCTTAGAGAGATGCAACTGCATCTCACTGACAAGGCCCAAAGAAGGCCGAAACGATCGTCTGGGGTTTTTGTTTCTCTTGTTCAGAGAAGAATTGCCTGGTATTTTGGTGCTGGACTGTCATTGGGCAGGGTCAGACTAATATGCTACAGGATATTTTTTTCTCTGTGAACAGGCATAGTGTGCTAAAAGAGTATGCACCCTGAGTGGCACTGAAAATGAACAGGCATGGATGTTATTCTAGCTCTTGTTCTGTCTCAGCTGAGTGCGTCTCTCTCTCATTTTAGATTTATGCAAATTGCTCTTAGGTCTCCCTAAGAGTAATGGGGGAAACCAGACGTGGACTCCTTGCACACATGCCCTTATAGATATGCAACTGCACCTCACTGACGAGGCCCACAGAAAGCTGAAACGATCGTCTGGTGTTGTTGTTTCTCTTATTCAGAGAAGAATTGCCTGGTATTTCGGCACTGGACTGTCATTGGGCAGGGTCAGACTGATATGCTGCAGGATAATTTTTCTCTGTGAAAAGGCATAGTGTGCTAAAATAGTATGCACCCTGATATATATATATATATATATATATATATATATATATATATATATATATATATATATAAAATATATATATAAAAAATGTATGTAGATTATTAAATATGCTCAAAACACAGTAAAACATGACAGTTAAGAATTTCAGTGGCAAGCAAAAAATGGAGAAATACTGTTTGTCTGCAATTTTAGAATGTTAATGGAAATTTTCACCAAATAGCTGCCTAGGATGTGTTGTGTTATCTCACATGAAGCCTGTCCTGTTCAGGTCTCCTACCTTCCAGCTACAGGGTGTAGCATACACTGCCTCAAACAATAAACGGAACACACTTAGCTCCCCAGAGTCCAGATGATCACTGGTCCCCCGGGAACTATGCAGGTCCACCTTGAATTTTTTCCCCCAGTTTGCCAGTGCGGTAGTTATACAGGCTAAAATGCTTCCTTTTTTCAGCAGCAAAACTGATGATCCATATCTACTGTAGTATGCTGTGTATTCAGACCAGTAACAGCTTCTCTCAAAAACAGCCTGCTCATCTGATGCTAAGTACCTGCATCAAACAAACTCCAGCCCAATTCAGCAGGAAAGGAAAACGCCCGGTGTATGACGATAAGTTTCAAACATAATCTCTCTCTCTATCTCTCTCTCTCTCTCTCTCTCTATCTCCTAGGAGTCAGCACTGGTTGGCTAAAATGCATGTCTGTCAAAAGAAATGAAATAAGGGGGCAGCCTGCAAAGGCTTAGATACAAGGTAATGACAGATCTAAAAAGTATAGTAATATAACCGTGTTCATTATGCAAACGGATAATAAAGGGATTATCCAAGATAGCGTCCCTTAAATTCCGATTGGCTGATAGAATTCTATCACCCAATTGGAATTAAGGTAGAAAAAATCCTATTGGTTGATTCAATCAGCCAATAAGATTGAAGTTCAATCCTATTGGCTGATCCAATCAACCAATAGGATTGAGCTGCATTCTATTGGCTGATTGGATCAGCCAATAGAATGCAAGCTCAATCTTATTGGCTGATTGCATCAGCCAATAGGATTTTTTCTACCTTAATTCCGATTGGCTGATAGAATTCTATCAGCCAATCGGAATTAAAGGGACGCCATCTTGGATGACGTCATTTAAAGGAACCTTCATTCTTCAGTTGGACTTCGTTTGAAGAGGATGCTCCGCGTCGGATGTCTTGAAGATGGAGCCGCTCCGCGCCGGATGGATGAAGATAGAAGATGCCGCCTGGATGAAGACTTCTGCCCGTTTGGAGGACCTCTTCTTCCCGGCTTGGATGAAGACTTCTGCCCGTCTCGAGGACCACTTCGCCCGGCTTCATTGAGGACTTCAGCCTGGTTGGGTGAAGACTTCTCAAGGTAGGGTGATCTTCAAGGGGTTAGTGTTAGGTTTTATTAAGGGGGTATTGGGTGGGTTTTAGAATAGGGTTGGGTGTGTGGGTTGTGGGTTTTAATGTTGGGGGGGTATTGTACTTTGTTTTACAGGTAGAAGAGCTGATTACTTTGGGGCAATGCCCCGCGAAAGGCCCTTTTAAGGGCTATTTGTAATTTAGTGTAGGGTAGGGCTTTTTATTATTTTGGGGGGCTTTTTTATTTTATTAGGGGGATTAGATTAGGTGTAATTAGTTTAAAAAACTTGTAATTATTTTATTATTTTCTGTAATTTAGTGTTTGTTTTTTTCGTACTTTAGATAATTGTATTTAATTGTAGTTAGTTTAGGGAAATAATTTAATTATAGTGTAGTGTTAGGTGTAATTGTAACTTAGGTTAGGATTTATTTTACAGGTAAATTTGACTTTATTTTAACTAGGTAGCTATTAAATAGTTAATAACTATTTAATAACTATTCTACCTAGTTAAAATAAATACAAAGTTGCCTGTAAAATAAAAATAAACCCTAAGCTAGCTACAATGTAACTATTAGTTATATTGTAGCTAGCTTAGGGTTTATTTTACAGGTAAGTATTTAGTTTTAAACATGAATAATTTAGTTAATTGTAGTAATTTTATTTAGATTTATTTAAATTATATTTAAGTTAGGGGGTGTTAGGGTTAGACTTAGGTTTAGGGGTTAAGAACTTTATTATAGTGGTGGTGACATTGGGGGCGGCAGATTAGGGGTTAATAAGTGTAGGTAGGTGGCGGCGACATTGGGGGCGGCAGATTAGGGTTTAATAAATATAATGTAGGTGTCGGCGATGTTGGGGGAAGCAGATTAGGGGTTAAAAAGTATCATGTAGGTGGCGGCGGTGTCCGGAGCGGCAGATTAGGGGTTAATAATATAATGTAGGTGTCGGCGATGTTGGGGGCGGTGGATTAGGGGTTAATAAGTGTAAGATTAGGGGTTCATGTTAGGGTGTTAGGTGTAGACATAAATGTGTTTCCCCATAGGAATCAATGGGGCTGCGTTAGGAGCTGAACGCTGCTTTTTTGCAGGTGTTAGGGTTTTTTTAAGCCGGCTCTCCCCCATTGATTCTTATGGGGAAATCGTGCACGAGCACGTTTTACCTGCTCACCACTAACGTAAGCAGCGCTGGTATTGAGGTGAGATGTGGAGCTAAATTATGCTCTCCGCTCACTTTTCTGCGGCTAACGCCGGGTTTGTAAAATCCCGTAATACCAGCGCTGTCTGCAAGTGAGCGGTGAGGGAAAACTGCTCATTAGCACCTCACCCCTCCTAACGCATAACTCATAATCTAGGTGGATGTTAGTTATGATGTTATTCTGCCATTTGTGATGTCTCTGATGATATCATAAATTGCATTTGCTAGGAAACAAACAGTTTAGGTCAGAATTTCCTGGCTTTTAAATCTTTGAATGAGAACTTAAAGTTTGCATTTTAAAGGGACATTTAATACTAAATACATTTTATGCACCTCCCTCTATTTATGGGTTTCGCCATTTTGGAACCTAGATTTTACTTCAGGTATCTATAGGAGATTTGCTGCACAAGTCAGCAATAGAATGCCATGAAATTTCAACATGGCAGCACTCATAACTAGAGGGAGGGCAAACAATAACCTCTATACTTGCCTCAATAATTTGCTTCAAATTTCAGTTTATCATAACCACCAACTTCATATTCTAAATTCCATCCAAAGGAATTAAAAGCAGGTATTACATTATAATAGTATAGTGTACCATTACATAATGATCAAAAATACTGCAAATAACATTATTTATTTTTTTACAAACCCCCCCACATATTTGTTTGCACTTTATTATGATTTCAGACACCACTGTGAATATGCTTTAGATAGTGTGTTTAATAGAAGTTATGTGAATACTTTCTGTTTATCTTATAAAGCTGTCATTTTCAAACTTTATTATCCAACAGTGCCCCCTGTGGTTCATGTCAATATTTCATGGAAGAACAATTACAGAGGAATCAATAACAGGGATGCAACTGATATTTAGATTATATATTGAACATTATAGGCTTCATATAAAATGATTTACATGAAAGAGTCATTTTGATGGCTCTGGAGTATGCTACGGTGGCATACAGAACAGACTAAAATTGCACCATGTTATTAATTGCATGTATTTATCTACAATCACCTATATACAAAATATATTCCATATTTGTATCTACATATAGGTAACAAAATAAAGGATTTGTGAGTGTTAGAGCTTCATAACAAAGCCTGAGAAACAAAAATGCAGCAATTTGGTTTGAGACGCAGCAAATGAAATTCAGTATGTGTTGGTGTAAATGTAATAACTCTAACAGTTTTTACCCACTTCAATACACTGTAACCACGCTGGCCCTAGAGTTATTAACCCTTATACACCACACCACCAGAGTATTAACCCTTTCAAAATCATTCCCTATTAACTCTAACTTCACATTCCCCCACAGGACTTATAATATTGTAATGGTGCTGCAAATTAATCCTCTACATCTCTAGGACCTCCAAGCATTCAAGGATCTACTCTCCCAAAACCACTCCAGCACAATCCCCAGAGACCACACTTTCAACACAAAAATAATAAGTTTATATTTTCATTACTTACTACTTCTGTTTGTATCTATTTTTTAGCCAATGGAAGATAATTTGTTTATAATCAAAGGCAATTATATTTTCCTTTTGTATCAAAATATTCTATAGATGTTTGGCAACAATGTAATAAATACTGTAATGTTCTGATGCTTTTTTATAAATTTGCAGGACAAAAATGCTGTACTCCCGGAAAGCATTGTGATGCTTGTTAGGGTATACCCAACCTGTATACAAATGTAATTCAAGATGAAGAGAAATATCATTTCTGTGTCTTTAATGCTGAGAGAGGTCAGATTTTTTAATTATTTTTAACATATTAATTTATATTGTTATACATCCCATGTAATTGAATTTTAATTGAACTCACTTCCTCAGCTACACAGGCGAAGACACATTTTGAACCCCCCCCCACACACACACACACACACACACACACACACACACACACACACAAAATGAAATGATATACCCTACCATTACTGCTTCTTAAGAAAATGTTATAGCTGTGTGTTAAGCAGCTGAGAGTGCATCTTGGTAAATATTCCCATAAGTATACTTTGTTCAAGCTCTACAATAGATAACACTAACTTGCAGTGGAGTAATGACAAGTTTTGGTCAGGTGACTAGTGCTATTCACACTTATTTTGGACAAGTCTCACTGAATAATCATGATGATTAATATTTATACACTAATAAACACAGCACTCTGCACTTTAGGATAATGCAGGGCATATATACACTAATAAGAATGCTGCACTGTATAACTCATCCTATACACTGACAACATATATGCTGCACTATATAATGATGTTGAAGTTTCATACACTAAAAAAAACAAGACAGGCTGCACTGTGTGATGACTATGGGTGCCTATACACTGATAGTGAGTACTGAGATTGAACACACTGTACTGTATAATTATGCCACTCTTCTATACACTGAAATAGGACATGTACTGAATAATGATTATGGCCATCTATACCCTTTATTATTTAAGTATGCATGTAGCATATTTCAAGAAGAAAGAAAATGGTACCACACTCCATAAAAATATACTTTATTGAAAATTGCTTTAAAATTCAATGGTGAAATAAGTGACAGCCTTGCCACTTGGTTGGAGAGAGAGCGCAGCACACGGGCATGTAGCATAGACAGATAATATACATGTGCTACTGCACATATGACTTTAGGTAGATACACACACACACATATACTATATATATATATATATATATATATATATATATATATATATATATATATATATATATATATATATATATATATATATATACAGGTATACCCCGCTCATACAGTAAAAACCACCTTAAAGTGAAACAAGGCAGTTTTAGCTTTCTTTTCACTTTAAAAACTTGAAAACATGTTTGAACTAACATATATTAGGGGTGCAATAGTGCTACGTTTAGTTTAACACTCGCACAGCACAGTATTCAATTAGTATTTAATAAATGCTGTACCTGTAAAATAGTGACAATGACTGTAGTAAAATTTGCAGACTATAGCACTGAGACACAGATTGCACTGTAATGCTGTAAACAGAGTGAACTAAGCATAACAAAATGGTGCCAGTCACTTTTCTTGCAATTTCACAATAATTACATCTGTAAGTGAAGAGCTGTAAAGTGAGGTATACCTGTATCAATCTCTCTCTCTCTCTCTATATATATATATATATATATATATATATATATATATAGAGAGAGAGAGAGAGAGAGAGAGAGAGAGAGAGAGAGAGAGAGAGAGAGGAGAAGATAGTGCACTGATATCCTGCAGTATATCAAAAGTTGAAGTATTGTCAGTGCTCCCATGAGTGCCCATAAGCCCCAGAAATAAATACCATGCTATAGGTGGAGGTGAGTCCCACTGCTGCCACTGGCTCCACCAACTTTTATGAAGGCTGCTAAAGTTTTGCAGAGAGCACAGGGGCTGTGCAGTGAGATATTTTAGCCAGATAATTCCAGCTGTTCTGGCTGACCTGTACTCTCTGCCTCCGTATGTTTCAGGGGAGTCCCCTTCCACTCTAGCCATTGTACCACCACATTTGGCCCGAGCTATGAAACCCAAGATAGGCAGAGAAAATACATATGTCATGCACCAAAACTATATCTGCTGCCAACACTTAGGATTAATAAAAAGGGAAATTCTATGGAAAACCTAGAAAAATAGACTTAAAATTAAAAAAATCAGTTTGGCAAAAATCAACTAGAAACAATCACCTAGATTATGAGTTTTGCGTTAGAGGCTGTGTGGTGCTAACGAGCAGTTTTCCCTCACCGCTCACTTACCTGCAGCGCTGGTATTACGAGTTTTCAGAAACCCGTTGTTAAAAGACAAGAAGTGAGCGTTGAGCAAAATTTTGCTCATTACCGCACTCCAATACCAGCGCTGCTTAAGTCAGCGGTGAGCTGGTCGTACTTGCTTGTGCACGATTTCCCCATAGGAATCAATGGGGAGAGCAGGCTGAAAAAAAGTCTAACACCTGCAAAAAAGCAGCGTAAAACTCCTTAACGCAGCCCCATTGATTCCTATGGGGAAATAAAAGTTATGTCTACACCTAACACCCTAACATGAACCCCGAGTCTAAACACCCCTAATCTTACACTTATTAATCCTAATCTGCCGCCCCCGACATCGCCGACACCTACATTATAATTATTAACCCCTAATCTGTCGCTCCGGACACTGCAGCCACCTACATTATATGTATTAACCCCTAATCTGCTGCCCCCAACATCACCGGCACCTACATACTATTTATTAACCCCTAATCTGCCGCCCCCAACGTCGCTGTCACTATATTAAAGTTATTAACCTCTAAACCAGAGCTTTCCAAACTTTTCATGTTGGTGACACAAGTTTTAGACCTACATCATTTCGCGACACAGTAATTCAGTTGTAGTAGCACACAGGAGGTTAAACTAACTTGTTTTAAGAGATACGGACACATACATAAATGATATAATAACGAAATGTATTTACAAGTAACAGTATGTATGTGCAAGAATAAATAACACCAATAACTACTTACTATTTTAATGGGATGTATGAGGTTGATGGGATGAACACAGTTTCTGAATATTTGGTGGAATATTAGACACTTGCATTTTTAAGGTTCCCCTTCCTATCCATATATCAAGAGCAGAAACAGCAATGCACTACTGGGAGCTAGCTGCAAAAAAACCCCACTGACTTCTGACTTCAGCTCAGCGTTTAAGCTGCCGCCCTCAGAGCTTGGTGAGTCCGATTGACTACTGCCCACAGTGAAAACACACTGCTGTCCCACTCACTGACTACACATGCAGCCACGAGCCAATTGAGGAGACTACACTTGCAGTCAGCTGCCAATGTGCCGCCAAAGCCGCCAATGGGAATCGTTTCAATTCCCACTGAGCTGCGCCAATAGGTTAAGATGATCTGTGACCCCCTAGGTATCAATCACATGTCAACCATGTGATATGCGTAGCAGGCAGGCGGAAAGTCAGAAATAAAAAAAATAAAATTTAAAAAAAATTGTGCTGAACCAGGGACACACCTACACACTAGTGTGTCCCGACACACAGTTTGGAAAGCACTGATCTAGACTAAGTCTAACCCTAACACCCCCTAACTTAAATATAATTTAAATAAATCTAAATAAAATTACTATCATTCGCTAAATTATTTAAAACTAAATACCTATAAAATAAACCCTAAGCTAGCTACAATATAACGAATATAACTAATAGTTACATTGTATCTAGCTTAGGGGTTATTTTTATTTTACAGGCAAGTTTGTATTTATTTTAACTAGGTAGAATAGTTATTAAATAGTTATTAACTATTTAATAACTACCTAGCTAAAATAAATACAAGTGAAAAGCACACTGGTCTAAAAGAGGCTGCTTCCGGGTGGTAAATCGCCATAGAACAAGCCACTGAGCTGTTGTTCGTTCCTGGTAGAGCGCTTCTCTCTTTGTATGCAAATTATTATGACCCTGGGGAAGTCTCCCTATGGGTGATGGGGGAAACCAGACATGGACTCCTTGCCCAGTGTGCTTAGAGGAATGTGGCTGCACCTCACTGACGAGGCCCATAGGAGGCCGAAACGATCGTCTGGGGTTGTCATGTTCCTTGTTCAGAGGAGAATTGCCTGGTATTTCGGGGCTGGACTGACCTTACTTGGAAGGATCAGACTGATATACTTCAGGAAAGTTTTCTTCTCTGAAAAGCACACTGGTCTAAAAGAGGCTGCTTCCGGGTGGTAAATCGCAATAGAACAAGCCACTGAGCTGTTGTTCGTTCCTGGTAGAGCGCTTCTCTCTTTGTATGCAAATTATTATGACCCTGGGGAAGTCTCCCTATGGGTGATGGGGGAAACCAGACATGGACTCCTTGCCCAGTGTGCTTAGAGGAATGTGGCTGCACCTCACTGACGAGGCCCATAGGAGGCCGAAACGATCATCTGGGGTTGTCATGTTCCTTGTTCAGAGGAGAATTGCCTGGTATTTCGGGGCTGGACTGACCTTACTTGGCAGGATCAGACTGATATACTTCAGGAAAGTTTTCTTCTGTGAAAAGCACACTGGTCTAAAAGAGGCTGCTTCCGGGTGGTAAATCGCCATAGAACAAGCCACTGAGCTGTTGTTCGTTCCTGGTAGAGCGCTTCTCTCTTTGTATGTAAAATAAATACAAATTTACCTGTAAAACCTAACCTAAATTACAATAACATCTAACACTACACTATAATTAAATAAATTAACTAAATTAAATACAATTACCTAAATTAAATTAAATTAGCTAAAGTGCAAAAAAAAAACCCACTAAATTACAGAAAATAATAAACAAATTACAGATATTTAAACTAATTACACCTAATCTTATAGTCCTATTAAAATAAATAAAGCCCCCCCAAAATAAAAAAAACCCTAGCCTAAACTAAACTACCAATAGCCCTTAAAAGGGCCTTTTGCAGGGCATTGCCCCAAAGTAATCAGCTCTTTTACCTGAAAAAAAATGAAGACTTCTCCCGGTAAGTCGATCTTCAGGGGGTTAGTATTAGGTTTTTTTAAGGGTGTATTGGGTGGGTTTTATTTTAAGATTAGGGCTTTGGGCCGCAAAAGAGCTAACTGCCCTTTTAAGGGCAATGCCCTTCCAAATGCCCTTTTCAGGGCAATGGGGAGCTTATGATTTTTTAGTTAGTTTTTTATTTGGGGGGTTGGTTGTGTGGGTGGTGGGTTTTACTGTTGGGGGGGTTGTTTGTATTTTTTTTTTCAGGTAAAAGAGCTGATTACTTTGGGGCAATGCCATGCAAAAGGCCATTTTAAGGGCTATTGGTAGTTTAGTTTAGGCTAGGGTTTTTTTTATTTTGGGGGGGGGCTTTTTTATTTTGACAGGGCTATTAGATTAGGTGTAATTAGTTTAAATATCATGTAATTTGTTTATTATTTTCTGAAATTTAGTGTTTGTTTTTGTACTTTAGCTAATTTAATTTAATTGATTTAATTGTATTTAATTTAGTTAATTTATTTAATTATAGTGTAGTGTTAGGTGTTAGTGAAACTTAGGTTAGGTTTTATTTTACAGGTACTTTTGTATTTATTTTAGCTAGGTAGTTATTAAATAGTTAATAACTATTTAGTAACTATTCTACCTAGTTAAAATAAATACAAACTTGCCTGTAAAATAAAAATGAACCCTAAGCTAGATACAATGTAACTATTAGTTATATTGTAGTTAGCTTAGGGTTTATTTTATAGGTAAGTATTTAGTTTTAAATAGGAATCATTTAGTTAATGATAGGAATTTTATTTAGACTTATTTAAATTATATTTAAATTAGGGGGTATTAGGGTTAGACTTAGATTTAGGGGTTAATAACGTTAATATAGTGACGGCGACGTTAGGGGCGGCAGATTAGGGGTTAATAAATGTAGTTAGGTGGCGTTGATGTTAGGGATGGCAGATTAGGGGTTAACAATATTTAACTAATGTTTGCAAGGCGGGAGTGCGGTGGTTTAGGGGTTAATATGTTTATTATAGTGGCGGCGACGTTGGGGGTGGCAGATTAGGGGTTAATAAGTGTAGGTAGGTGGCGGCGACATTGGGAGCAGCAGATTAGGGGTTAATAAATATAATGTAGGTGTCGGCGATGTTGGGGCAGCAGATTAGGGGTTCATAAATATAATGTAGGTGGCAGCGGTGTCCGGAGCGGTAGATTAGGGGTTAATAATTTTATTTTAGTGTTTGTGATGCGGGTGGGCCTCGGTTTAGGGGTTAATAGGTAGTTTATGGGTGTTAGTGTACTTTTTAGCACTTTAGTTATGAGTTTTATGCTACGACGTTGTACCATATAACTCTTAACTACTGACTTTTAAATGCGGCAGGACTCTTGACAGGTTAGGGTGTACCGCTCACTTTTTGGCCTCCCAGGACAGGCTCGTAATATCAGCGCTATGGAAGTCCCATAGAAAAAAGACTTTACGAAGTTTACGTAAGTCACTTTGCGGTAAGGCCAAAGAAGTGTGCGGTGCCCCTAAACCTGCAAGACTCGTAATACCAGCGGGCGTAAAAAAGCAGCGTTACGACCTCTTAACGCTGCTTTTTCAGCCTAACGCACAACTCGTAATCTAGCCGAATGTTATAATTGTCTCTTCAGTAATATGGTTCAGATATTAGACAAAGGCAAAGCTTAAAGAGACATGAAACCCAACATTTTTCATTCATGATTCAGATAGAGAATACAATTTTAAACAACTTTCCAATTTTTGCTAAAAGGTTTATCTAGGTAAGCTCAGGAGCAGCAAATAACTTAGCTTCTAGCTGCTGATTGGTGACTGCATTTATATACCGATTGCCATTGGCTCACCCAGGTGTTCAGTTAGAAACCAGTAGTGCATTGCTGCTCCTTTGACAACTGATACCAAGAGAATTAAACAAATTAGATAATAGAAGTAAATTACAAAGTTGTTAAAAATTGTATTCTCTATCAGAATAATGAAAGAAAATGTTTGGGTTTTATGTCCCTTTAATAAAGGAATATTTATCATGAAAAAGTAGTCACACTGTATTTATAAAAAATTACACAAAGCTAACAGATTAAAATAAAAAGGAAAAAATATATATAACTTTACCAGCACATTCTCTGTCCCTAGGGAAATTGGAAGGAAAATGCTCAAGTACACTCCCCTGTAAATGACAATCACCTAGATTACAAGTTTTGCGTTAAACAGGGTGCGAAATGAATGCAACAAAAGTTGCGTTATTTCACCCTCCATAGCGCTTCCATTACGTGTTACTGAAAAGCCTCCTTGTGCGACACCTAAATAAAGTTATTAACCCCTAATCTGCCGCTCCCCGACATCGCCGCCACTATAATAAAGTTATTAACCCCTATTCCCCCGCACCCCAACATAGCCGCCACTAAATAAAGTTATTAACCCCAAAACCTCCGGCCTCCCACATCTCCACCACTAAATAAACCTATTAACCCCTGAACCACCGGCCCCCCACATTGCAATACACTAAATAAACTATTAACCCCTAAACCTAACACCCCCCCTAACTTTAAATTAAAATTACAATAAAACTCTATTTAAATAAATAAATACTTACCTGTGATATAAATATAAACCTAACATTAAACTATAAATTAACCTAACATAACTAATCTATTAAAATAAAAAAATACTACCAATTAAAATATCTAAAAAAGGTTTTTTTATTTTGGGGGGTTGGTTGGGTGGTGGGTTTTACTGTTGGGGGGACTTTGTTTTTTTTTTTACAGGTAAAAGAGCTGATTTCTTTAGGGCAATGCCCTACAAAAGGCCCTTTTAAAGGCTATTGGTAGTTTATTGTAGTCTAGGGGCGTTTTTATTTTGGGGGGCTTTTTTATTTTTATAGGGCTATTAGATTTGGTGCAATTGTTTTTATTTTTGATAATTTTGTTTATTTTTTGTTATCTTAATTTGATAGGATTTGGGGTTTTTTAGTTGTAATTTAGATTTTTTTATTTTTTTCGTAGTTATGTTAGGTTAGGTTAATTTATAGTTTAATGTTAGGTTTATATTTATTTCAAAGGTAAGTTTTTATTTATTTAAATAGAGTTATGTTGTAATTTTAATTTAAAGTTAGGGGGGAGTTAGGTTTAGGGGTTAATAGATTGATTTAGTGTTTTGAGACGAGGGGGCTGGCGGTTTAGGGGTTAATAGGTTTATTTAATGGCGGAGATGTAGGAGGCCAGAGCTTTAGGGGTTAATAACTTTAATGAGTGGCGATGTCGGAGAGCAGCGGATTAGCGGTTGATATATTTAAAGTGTGGGCGATGTGGGTGGGCGGCAGATTAGGGGTTAATAACTTTATTGAATAGTTGCAATGTGGGTGGCAGATTAGGGGTTAATAGGTTTAATATAGTGTTTGCGATGCGGGAGGGTGGTGGTTTAGAGGTTAATAGGTAGTTTATGTGTGTTAGTATACTTTGTAACAGTTTAGTTATGAGTTTTGTGAAACATTTTTGTTACACTAAATCCATAACTACTGTACTGGTCTCAGATGGCGGTATGGATCATGTCGTTATAGGCTGTAACGCAAGCTTTTTAGCCTCACCACACAACCTGTAATACTGGTGCTATGGAAATCCCACGCAAAAATGTAATTTTTTTGAGTGCGGGATTGACGTCAGTGGCGTCACTAGGTGGGTGCGGGGGGTGCGGACCGCACCCGGGTAACACCCTCCAGGGGGTGACACCACCAACAATTTTTTTTTTTTTTAATTTTTATTGAAATTCAAAGAAATACAATGTAGAGATGCATAGATTTTTTTATTAGAGGGGCCAGCAGTTGTGAACATTAGTTGGACTGGGGAAGTTGTAGACACACTTAATTTTTTTGCCCCTTGAGCCCGCGATGCAATATCAACAAATAGTTTTCCCAGCTGCTTTTGCTCGTTTGTACTCCCCTGCCCAATATCACTATGGATGTTGTGGGCATGCCGTGGGGTATGCGAAGTTGCGCTGCTTGCCTAAACCTGCCTGCCTATCTGTGCTCACTGCTCAGTGACGTGTGGAGCAGTGGAGTCACTCACTACTGTACTGTCTCTCTAAACGGGAACTGGGAAATTGTGAGGGGGATGCCTGGCACCTGACTGCATGACTGTCTGAAACTGTCCAAGACCGGTACAGTTACGGTACACTAAGTGCACACTGAAGAGGTAGGAGGGGAAGGTGTGCGGGGTCTGGGGGTGGGCAGAGTGCAGAGGTGATTGCCCATAAGAAGCGGTAGACACACGACCCGGGGCTGTGCACTGGCATGGAACAGAGTCAGAGAGCAGAATTTTCATAGTTTGCATGCCTAAACCTTTTCTTTAGTGATTTATTTTTAGAGTGCACTGTTTATCTTTTGCAGCAAAGAGGAAAAAGAGAGCGCACATCCGATTCAAGGTAGGAGTACTTTATTCGAAACAGCAAACGCTAGTAATGTACTTACTAGAGATAAAATATAAAACAGCAGTGTACAATATCATAAATACAGCTTCACCAAGACCAAAGGCAGCGGGAGATCCAAGGCATCCGATTGAAGATATTCAAACAATTCCCGGCAAAGAGAGTGATCTTTCCACCAATAGGATACGTCCTCAAACCGCCTTGCGTCTATGTCTACGGATGCACAGAACAGCCACAATACCTCAACGCGTTTCGCCGGTGACACCCCGGCTTTTTCAAGAGTAGTAGGCTGTAGTATTGTCAGTCCTTATAAACCTAATAGCATGGTTCCGATTGGTCCACGGAGACATCACATGCAAATTAAAAGGTGAGTTTAACAGACAGAGCTGACACAAGAAAAAAAGATTAAAAACATGAATATTTCTAATTACACATTAAAAAACCCTAAACAATTGATAACCAATTAATAAATACATAAAATTTATAAAACACATATATGTCTAAAAAATGATAGATATTAATATATACATACATGTTTACAACTACAAATTAAGCGGTCATATTATATACATATATGCACATAATAAAAAATTTACAATAAGGCTAAAAATACAAGAACAAGAAAAAATTCATAAAACAAAGTGAATTGATAATACTCAATACTCCATATATTTAAATAATTCATAATAGTTGAATAATTAATTAGGGAACTAACATTAAATAGATACATAAAAACTCTTTTCCACCTAAAAACCAATGTTATTAAAGAAA
Source organism: Bombina bombina (assembly GCF_027579735.1). Lineage (NCBI taxonomy): Eukaryota > Metazoa > Chordata > Amphibia > Anura > Bombinatoridae > Bombina > Bombina bombina. Next base: position 843,287,303 of record NC_069503.1, read on the forward strand.
CGCTTGAACATCCAGATCAATATTCAAACCGAGGGGTGTAAGGCTTTTAAGTCTATATATCCACTCAGTTTCTTTTCTCCTTAGATGAAGTAACCTTTTAGTGGTGCCCGGTGGGACCCAATTTATTATTTGTATATTTAAGCCCCTAGTATCACTACCATGTACATTAGTAAAATGTACAGATACACTATGTTTATCCAAATTTATTTTAATATTATATAAGTGTTCACTGAATCTCTTAGATGTTTTTCTTTTTGTGCGACCAATATAAATATGGTTACACTTACAGGAAAGCAAATATACTGTGTAGGTTGTTTGGCAGTTACATCTATGTTTCATGTTGAAACTCTCGGTCCCATTGTAGTTAAAAAAGAGATCCCCTCTTTTAACAAAAGGGCACATTGCACACAGTGGTTTGTTACATTTAAATGTACCTTTAGGGGCTGATACCCAATTTACTAGGCTGCCTCTAGAAATAGATGGAACTTCACTGTTTATCTTTTATTTGATGCTCTGCTGAGCCAGGGAGCAGCTCTAGGCATGAGCTTTATAATTAATGCGGTGCAGTTTACATATTTTGTATGTGTGGGTGTGTGAGTTTTTGAGTGTGTGTCTGAGTGTTTTTGTGTGTGTGTCTGAGTGTTTGTGTGTGTGTGTGTCTGAGTGTTTTTGTGTGTGTGCCTGAGTGTTTTTGTGTGTGTCTGAGTGTTTTTGTGTGTGTGTGTGTGTGTCTCTGAGTGTTTTTGTGTGTGTGTGTCAGAGTGTTTTTGTGTGTGTCTGAGTGTTTTTGTGTGTGTGTCTAAGTGTTTGTGTGTGTGCCTGTGTGTTTTTGTGTGTGTCTGAGTGTTTTTGTGTGTGTGTGTCAGAGTGTTTTTGTGTGTGTCTGAGTGTTTTTGTATGTGTGTCTAAGTGTTTGTGTGTGTGCCTGTGTGTTTTTGTGTGTGTCTGAGTGTTTGTGTGTGTGTCAGAGTGTTTTTGTGTGTGTCTGAGTGTTTTTGTATGTGTGTCTAAGTGTTTGTGTGTGTGCCTGTGTGTTTTTGTGTGTGTCTGAGTGTTTTTGTGTGTGTGTCTGAGTGTATTTCCGAGTGTTTGTGTGTGCATCTGAGTGTGTTTTTATGTGTGTTTGAGTGTGTGTGTGTGTGTCTGAGTGTTTGTATGTGTGTGTGCCTGTGTTTTTGTGCTTGTGTGTGTCTGCTTTCTGTCTATTGGAGGTTTGTCTTTTCTATTAAATCCTCTTCTTGCAGTAAAGAAAAAAACATTACTGGGGTGGGGGGGTGACACCATAACTTACCGCACCGGGTGACACCAACATTAGTGACGCCACTGATTGACATTGCGTTACAGGCTAAAATGCTTGCTGTATAGCTATACCGACATGACTTCCAATAGTGCGTTACTGCTTTTACGCTGAAATTGCCATTTTTTTCAGCATTAAAAGCCTCAACGCAAAAATTGTAATCTAGGTGAATATTATTTAGCTTAATTCAACATTAAATACAGAGAGTGGAAAAGGAATGTAGCAACCCCTTTAATGGCAGGGGTGCACTTAGCAATTTTTGGGGGCTAAAATCGGCGGCCATGGGGTGTTAAAAAAAAAAATGGCACTGAAAAGCGCATTTGCATTGCGGTCTATGGGAACTGTGTGTTCCCAGTAAATATATATGTATATGCTTATATACATATATATTTATGTGTTAATATGTGTATATATTCATACAAACACATAAATATATTAGTATATGCTTACAGACATATATATTTATGTGTTAATATGTGTATATATACATACAAACACATAAATATATAAGTATATACATATATATTTATTTGTTAATATGTGTATATATTCATACAAATACATAAATATATTAGTATATGCTTATATACATATATATTTATGTGTTAATATGTGTATATTTTCATATAAACACATAAATATATTAGTATATGCTTATAGACATATATATTTATGTGTTAATATGTGTATATATACATACAAACACATAAATATATTAGTATATGCTTATATACATATATATTTATTTGTTAATATGTGTATATATTTATACAAACACATAAATATATTAGTATATGCTTTTTTATATATATATATATATATATATATATATATATATATATATATATATATATATATATATTGAATTGTAAAGTTATTCCTAAAGGGAAGAACTGAGAGGATGCGCTATTAAACTTGAAGTAATTGGTATAGCCTGTTAATAAATCTAAGAGCAAAACTGTACTAAATCATTATAGTGCTAACAATAACTGAAAAAAATCAATCTATAAGCATTAAGTCATACAGTGTAGTGATATCAAGGCAAATAAATATATAGATAGTGCTAAAGATAAATGGAATCAATCAAAAATAAAATAATACAATGTGTAATGAAAATAAAACAATGTAATAGTTCGTGTCAGTGTCCATTCAAAACAAATGTCCAAATCTGGAATAAAGGATATAAAAGTTCTATTGCTTAGATACTTGGCGTGCTCCACTTGTATCCACGGTGTGGTGGGTCAGGTGTCTAGGATAAAGCATAAACAAGGGGCGCCAACATAGTGTAAAACGTTTATACACAAAGAATTGTGAAAGAAATGTGCGATGTACTACTCACAAAAGAGGTGACACCTTAAATCAATAAAGTGCAAACAGGCAGGCTGACGTTAATAACCAGCAGTCAGCACGCTGGAGGTCTCACCCAGGAGAACAGCAAAGTCTGCAAGGTTAGAAGACGGCACTGGTGATTCCCTTAGACCGGCGGCCAGATAGAGAGCCCTGAAGACAGATATATTCTCCACTGCTCTGCTCACAATCAGAATTGTTTCACAAAGCTGACAATATCAGCGTACACGTTCAGGAAAAAGTGTCTTTTTCAGCAAGACAAAGAGACCAAGAAATAGCCGGGTGGTGGTTTAAAACAAGGTTTAATTTGCAACGCGTTTCTCAGTCTAAACAAGACCGTTTGCCTGATGAAACGGTCTTGTTTAGACTGAGAAACGCGTTGCAAATTAAACCTTGTTTTAGTATATATTAGTATATGCTTATAGACATATATATTTATTTGTTAATATGTGTATATATTCATACGAACACATAAATATATTAGTATATGCTTATAGACATATATATTTATTTGTTAATATGTGTATATATACATACAAACACATAAATATATTAGTATATGCTTATAGACATATATATTTATTTGTTAATATGTGTATATATTCATACAAGCACATAAATATATTAGTATATGCTTATATACATATATATTTATGTGTTAATATGTGTATTTAGTCATACAAACACATAAATATATTAGTATATGCTTATAGACATATATATGTATGCGTTAATATGTGTATATATTCATACAACAAATAAATATATTAGTATATGCTTATAGTATACTGTAACAATGTTTTCCCTTAATGTGTTTACAATTGCTTTTTTTTTACCAACTGCAGAGTATAAAATGTATGAAAATTAGCTTTTTCAGTATTATTTGTGTATATTAAAGCTCTGAATTTGTGTTTTGAAGCCACAAACTAATAAAATGGGTTGAGCTTGTGGGTATAATCAGATCTCATTACTGTATCACATTGTGTTCATATACCTGCTTCTTTATCTTATATCTGTCCATAAACCAATTACCAATACTTGGAGAGAACAATAGAAAATTAACATTTTATTACCTTATCTCTGCTATATCCCACTGGCAGTGTAATTTCTTCTGCTGGCTGTGTTTACAAAGCTTATTTAAAAGCTTGGACCTGCGGCCGCAAACTTTCAGCATACGTGGGGATACCACATGCTAAATCAACTATTTCAAATGCCAATATAAGGGTAAAGGAGCTACTTGTAAACAATTTAATACACTCCAGCAGGTAAAGTAGATCATTGGGAACAAATTAAAGGGGAGAACATTTTTGAGTTAACTGTCCCTTTAAGTACTGGCAGCTCACTGCCAGTACCCAGTTTATATGTTTTTTATTATTTATTTTATTTACTTATTTATAATTTTTTCTGTATATCCCCACGATATATAGTGAGGGTGCCCCCCTACTTCCAATTCCCCTTTTTGGTTGTGTAGCTAGGTCCCATCCCTCCCTCTCCCTTCAAAAAAATTTGTAGTATATGGCCCCTCCCACTCCCTCCACCTCTGTGCCACACACCCACGTCCCGCCTTTCCTTCCACACCTCCCGCCGGCACAAGCAATTGCTGGTTACATTGTCAATGTCTGTAATGATCTGGCATCTGTCTTCATATGGTAATGGAGCACCATATGACAGCCGAGACTGCTGGAGCTTTCTGCAGCTGCGACGTAGATCTATGTCATGCTGCACGATGGGCTGCGTACCGCATGACATAGATCTACATCATATTAGCTGAAGGGGTTAAAAACAATGACACTTACCGCTACCTCCTCCTTATTCACAGAGTATTCTTCTCTATTTATACAATATTTATATACAATATATATCTGAGTTACTTTACACAGTATGCATTATAAAAACATATTCCAATACCCTGAGTTGTTTGAGCGAAAGGACCATTATGTTACCTTTATTGTAAGGGCTAGAGAAGTGCCTGTTTAAACAAAGTAATATTTCACAACATATTCTATATTTTTATATTAGATTATATATATTTTTATATTAAAACTCTAAATTACTGGTAACCACATCAGGGTCCGTGACTATAAATATTAAGTTTCCACAGACTCTTATAATTCCTACTGAATTATATATAAACTCTCTAACTCTTATATAATTGTAAATTACTTTCCATATCACATATTGCAATTCCATTTCAGTTGTTACCATCTCATTTCCACTTATATTATTTTATTGGGAAGTAAAGCACTTAACAACATTTCAGACCCATAGTACAACTTTTTAACACATGCCAAGAATACACTGTGTGCAGAATTATTAGGCAAATGAGTATTTTGACCACATCATCCTCTTTATGCATGTTGTCTTACTCCAAGCTGTATAGGCTCGAAAGCCTACTACTAATTAAGCATATTAGGTGATGTGCATCTCTGTAATGAGAAGGGGTGTGGTCTAATGACATCAACACCCTATATCAGGTGTGCATAATTATTAGGCAACTTCCTTTCCTTTGGCAAAATGGGTCAAAAGAAGGACTTGACAGGCTCAGAAAAGTCAAAAATAGTGAGATATCTTGCAGAGGGATGCAGCACTCTTAAAATTGCAAAGCTTCTGAAGCGTGATCATCGAACAATCAAGCGTTTCATTCAAAATAGTCAAAAGGGTCGCAAGAAGCGTGTGGAAAAACCAAGGCGCAAGATAACTGCCCATGAACTGAGAAAAGTCAAGCGTGCAGCTGCCAAGATGCCACTTGCCACCAGTTTGGCCATATTTCAGAGCTGCAACATCACTGGAGTGACCAAAAGCACAAGGTGTGCAATACTCAGAGACATGGCCAAGGTAAGAAAGGCTGAAAGAGGACCACCACTGAACAAGACACACAAGCTGAAACGTCAAGACTGGGCCAAGAAATATCTCAAGACTGATTTTTCTAAGGTTTTATGGACTGATGAAATGAGAGTGAGTCTTGATGGGCCAGATGGATGGGCCCGTGGCTGGATTGGTAAAGGGCAGAGAGCTCCAGTCCGACTCAGACGCCAGCAAGGTGGAGGTGGAGTACTGGTTTGGGATGGTATCATCAAAGATGAGCTTGTGGGGCCTTTTCGGGTTGAGGATGGAGTCAAGCTCAACTCCCAGTCCTACTGCCAGTTTCTGGAAGACACCTTCTTCAAGCAGTGGTACAGGAAGAAGTCTGCATCCTTCAAGAAAAATATGATTTTCATGCAGGACAATGCTCCATCACACGCGTCCAAGTACTCCACAGCGTGGCTGGCAAGAAAGGGTATAAAAGAAGAAAATCTAATGACATGGCCTCCTTGTTCACCTGATCTGAACCCCATTGAGAACCTGTGGTCCATCATCAAATGTGAGATTTACAAGGAGGGAAAACAGTACACCTCTCTGAACAGTGTCTGGGAGGCTGTGGTTGCTGCTGCACGCAATGTTGATGGTGAACAGATCAAAACACTGACAGCATCCATGGATGGCAGGCTTTTGAGTGTCCTTGCAAAGAAAGGTGGCTATATTGGTCACTGATTTGTTTTTGTTTTGTTTTTTAATGTCAGAAATGTATATTTGTGAATGTTGAGATGTTATATTGGTTTCACTGGTAAAAATAAATAATTGAAATGGGTATATATTTGTTTTTTGTTAAGTTGCCTAATAATTATGCACAGTAATAGTCACCTGCACACACAGATATCCCCCTAAAATAGCTATAACTAAAAACAAACTAAAAACTACTTCCAAAACTATTCAGCTTTGATATTAATGAGTTTTTTGGGTTCATTGAGAACATGGTTGTTGTTAAATAATAAAATTAATCCTCAAAAATACAACTTGCCTAATAATTCTGCACTCCCTGTAGATTATTGCCAAAAATTGATTAGATCATACTCTGAATTGAGGGAATTAGTCGCTCTTGTCTGCAATTTTACATTCCAAAAGACCTCTTTTTTTTGCCAGAGTACACTCTCTATCTTCTCCTCTCTCTGATGTTCTCCCCTTCTGAATAATTGTCCATCTTATTGTATTTGCTCTTTTCATATGTCTCTGTGTAAAATATTAAATGAGTGGTGTTGTTAGGGTTCCAGCCTTTATATTAGTAAGATGTTCTCTTATTCGAGTTCTTATCTCTCAGGTTGTGAGCCCTACATAGTGAATATGACATTCAATACATGTTAACAAATACATCGCATATGTAGATATTCAGCTTAAACATTCTTTATGTTCAAATACTCTTCCTGTTGCCTCACTTGCAAAGTAATCTTCAGATGCCAAATATTCACATGCCTTGTATGTTGCATCTATATAATCATTTGCAAATGACCAAATAACTTTTGGGTGGGTACATAGGAGGTAACTTTGTTGGGTAAACTGTTTTTGCATTTCTGTACGAAAATCTGCACCCTCTTTTATTGTTTCTGTTAGACCATCAACTGCTTTTAAAATTGGGAGATGTTTACAAATTAGTTTGCATATTGACTTATATTGTTCGCTATAATTCGTTACAAAACCTATTCCTACACAGAACTTTTCTTTGATTGTTTAAGTAACTCACATCTCCTTCCTTTTCAAACTCTGAACTTTTTGCTGTACTGTCCAGACCATTGATTTACGGTATCCTCTCTATTCTGGGTGATTAGCCAGATTACTCGCGTGGCTAAGAAAATCTTGCATCTTTGTGCAATCTCACCTTAAGTGAACAAACTGCCCTTTTGCTATTAAGTTGAACACCTTTCTTTAATGGCATTTTTTTGCATGTGTAGCCTGAGATTGTTTTCTTTTAATAGATGGTAGTATTCACAGGACCCTCAATTGTACCAGCCAACCTTACATCTAAAAAATCAATACTTGTCTTATCAAAACAATAAGTAAAACTGATCCCTTATTTGTTCTGATTTAGCCAATTTACTAATTCCCGTGTTAGGTGTTCCCCCTCTGTCCATACAAAGACAAGATAATCAATATAACATCTGTACAGGGCTATGTATTGTCTGTAGGGATTCCCATCCCCATAGATGTGGGACAGCTCCCACCTCCCCATAAAGTTTGACATAAGAGGGAGCCCCCATTGCTGTCCCACACATCTGGAGATAGAACCTTTCCTCAAACAGGATGTAGTTGTGTGTTAGTAAGAAGTGTGTAACTCCCAAATCTACAAAATTCTTGATTCAAATCATATGATTTTTGCAGAGATAACCTTACTGCCTCTAGTCATTTTTCTTGCTGTATTGAGTGTACCTTCCATTTAAAAAAATACCAACAGATTTAAAAGATCTTTCATATCTTGAAGCTGGCTGTACAGGTTTTTAACATTGTTTGGAGCACCCAATCCAACCTTTGAGAAAGGTGCTCTATTAATTAACCAATTCCACTTACAATTGACCTTCTAGTAACCTCTACCAAAGATTTGTGCACTTTTGGTAGATGGTTAAAAATTGATATTACAGGGTTTAAACTAGGAAATAATCAGTAGTATTTTGGCTCAAAAAGCCAAGCTCCTTTCCTTCATCAATCAGATGTCTTATTTCTCTTTGATATTTCCATGTTGGATCACATATTGATTTTAATCATTCAATTCTCTTAATGCTTCAATAATTAACCATGTCCGGTCCATAACCACTTCAGAGCCCACTTCATTGGTGGCATGTATGGTGATATTCCTATCCTTACTTAAGTTGTCTAAGGTCTGTCTCTCTTTGGTTGTCAAATTTCCCCTATTGTTGTTTCTAATCCGACTCGCTAGTTCAATTAAATCCCTTTCTATTCATTTCTGAAAAGTTTCCAGAATTGTGCCTCTATCCTGAATAGGGTCAAATCTAGATGGGCTTTTATACTCTTGGAGTCTTCACCTCTGATTACTTTCTCTTCCTTCTGGGGTAGCACCCTCTTGGAACAATTCGTCCAAGGTTGCTAAGTCACAAATTTCAAGAAAAGATAGAGTGGAATTAGATATTTGGTTAGTCTGGACCTCTTATCTTCTGTTCCCACTATAAGTCAGAAAAATATTTCCTTAAACTCAAGTTCCTAATCAGTTTGTTAACATCTATTAGAGTATGAAATAAACCAAAGGAGGTGTTTTGCATACAGCATTGTATTTAGGATTGTGATTTAGCAAATTCTGATTGTGTTTTGAAATGTAATGTATACTAAACTAGAGGCAAATTAAATCTAAACTGTGCTGAAAACATTTCAGTTTAATTTGTATTTTTAGAGAATGAAGTGAGTTCTGTCCCAGTGAAGTTTGCACTATATTTTTTCTTCAGGCTGTAAAGTGTTTGAGAATCTGGTCCTTAGTAGTATGGAGAAGCGAACATTGGAGTAGGCTCCCCCTGTTGGCAGACACCTGCACTACAGCTAGATTGATAATATGCTGGAGAAATAGCACTCTACTGAATATGCCATGTGGCAATATAACTGCACAACTTGCACTGTGGGCTGCTGCAAAACAAATGCTAATTTGAATGAAATAACTCAAAAAATAATAAAAGTTATATACTTCAAATTAACAAAGGTCATTAAATCAAGTCAAATGTTAGCAGCATGCAAGTTTCATGAAATGGATTCATATTAGATAATTTGCCTTCCATTCTATTAACCTAAATTGTATTTTGGGTGGCCACTGATAATAATCTTCTGAATTTTTGGATATATATAAGAGATAGCCTCACATTGTTCAGCTGAAATAAATTACTCTGAATCATATGGAAGAGTGTCATAACAATGGGCCTGGAAGGATTAAAGGGGCAGTACATTTCCAAACTAATGTTATATAATTCTACACATAGTGCAGAATTATATAACATTAGCTTACCGGCAGATGTATACATTAAAGTATTACAGAAAAAATGTAAGTAAAAGTTAATTTTACCAGAACGTCGCTCCTTGCTCTACAGAGTGGGTCTGGTTTTTACACGGTGTATCGCAGCAACACTGTCTAGTAACAGTGTGCTCGGTCGCGCCATTAAAATGAATGTAGCTTGCTCCCGCTCTGGTAGCGGGAGCAAGCTACATTCATTTTAATGGCGCGACCGGGCACACTGTGACTTGACAGTGTTGCCGCGATGCGCTGTATAAAAACCAGACCCGCTCAGTAGAGCAAGGAGCAGCGTTCTGGTAAAATAAACTTTGACATAAAAAAGTTCTGCAATACTTTAATGTATACATCTGCCGGTAAGCTAATATTATATAATTCTGCACTATGCAGAATTATGTAACATTAGTTTGCAAGTTTACTGCCCCTTTAAACACAAAGAACACAGAAAGTTGTTACTGGCATATGGTCGAAAAGGTCAGTGTTTGACATTATTTTCATGTGTTCCCCAGGTAACAGCAAGAGATACATGTAAATATGATTTGCATTGCAAATTACAATATTTATTATTCCATCAGTATCTCAGTATAAGTCTAAAAACAACCTAGATTTGTATATATAAGACAAAAAACATCTGTATCTGTCTAGTTACATCATTTCATTTCTGACATAAAATGTAAGGATATAAATAAAATATTTTATCATAATAATAGTGATGATATTTTATATGTGCAGCAGCGCATTAAGATGTGATTGTGTGTAAGCTTTATTTTTGTCTTTTTTGATTTTCTTTACGTAGCTAGTATTACTTGTGTGGCCCTAAAATGGTTAATTGGTTTCAATGAGGTATAAAACATAATTTATGTAAGAACTTACCTGATAAATTCATTTCTTTCATATTAGCAAGAGTCCATGAGCTAGTGACGTATGGGATATACATTCCTACCAGGAGGGGCAAAGTTTCCCAAACCTCAAAATGCCTATAAATACACCCCTCACCACACCCACAATTCAGTTTAACGAATAGCCAAGAAGTGGGGTGATAAAAAAGTGCGAAAGCATATAAAATAAGGAATTGGAATAATTGTGCTTTATACAAAAATCATAACCACCACAAAAAAAGGGTGGGCCTCATGGACTCTTGCTAATATGAAAGAAATGAATTTATCAGGTAAGTTCTTACATAAATTATGTTTTCTTTCATGTAATTAGCAAGAGTCCATGAGCTAGTGACGTATGGGATAATGATTACCCAAGATGTGGATCTTTCCACGCAAGAGTCACTAGAGAGGGAGGGATAAAATAAAGACAGCCAATTCCTGCTGAAAATAATCCACACCCAAAATAAAGTTTAATGAAAAACATAAGCAGAAGATTCAAACTGAAACCGCTGCCTGAAGTACTTTTCTACCAAAAACTGCTTCAGAAGAAGAAAATACATCAAAATGGTAGAATTTAGTAAAAGTATGCAAAGAGGACCAAGTTGCTGCTTTGCAAATCTGATCAATCGAATCTTCATTCCTAAACGCCCAGGAAGTAGAAACTGACCTAGTAGAATGAGCTGTAATCCTTTGAGGTGGAGTTTTACCCGACTCAACATAGGCAAGATGAATTAAAGATTTCAACCAAGATGCCAAAGAAATGGCAGAAGCTTTCTGGCCTTTTCTAGAACTGGAAAAGATAACAAATAAACTAGAAGTCTTTCGGAAAGACTTAGTAGCTTCAACATAATATTTCAAAGCTCTAACAACATCCAAAGAATGTAACGATTTCTCCTTAGAATTCTTAGGATTAGGACATAATGAAGGAACCACAATTTCTCTACTAATGTTGTTGGAATTCACAACTTTAGGTAAAAATTCAAAAGAAGTTCGCAACACTGCCTTATCCTGATGAAAAATCAGAAAAGGAGACTCACAAGAAAGAGCAGATAATTCAGAAACTCTTCTGACAGAAGAGATTGCCAAAAGGAACAAAACTTTCCAAGAAAGTAATTTAATGTCCAATGAAAGCATAGGTTCAAACGGAGGAGCTTGAAGAGCCCCTAGAACCAAAGCTTGTACAAAACAATGAATATCAGGAAGATTAGCAATCTTTCTGTGAAAAAGAACAGAAAGAGCAGAGATTTGTCCTTTCAAGGAACTTGCGGACAAACCTTTATCTAAACCATCCTGAAGAAACTGTAAAATTCTTGGAATTCTAAAAGAATGCCAAGAAAAATGATGAGAAAGACACCAAGAAATATAAGTCTTCCAGACTCTATAATATATCTCTCTGGATACAGATTTACGAGCCTGTAACATAGTATTAATCACAGAGTCAGAGAAACCTCTTTGACTAAGAATCAAGCGTTCAATCTCCATACCTTTAAATTTAAGGATTTGAGATCCTGATGGAAAAAAGGACCTTGCGACAGAAGGTCTGGTCGTAGCGGAAGAGTCCACGGATGGCAAGAGGCCATCCGGACAAGATCCGCATACCAAAACCTGTGAGGCCATGCCGGAGCTACCAGCAGAACAAACGAGCATTCCTTCAAAATCTTGGAGATTACTCTTGGAAGAAGAACTAGAGGCGGAAAGATATAAGCAGGATGATACTTCCAAGGAAGTGATAATGCATCCACTGCTTCCGCCTGAGGATCCCGGGATCTGGACAGATACCTGGGAAGTTTCTTGTTTAGATGAGACGCCATCAGATCTATTTCTGGAAGCTCCCATATTTGAACAATCTGAAGAAATACCTCTGGGTGAAGAGACCATTCACCCGGATGCAACGTTTGGCGACTGAGATAATCCGCTTCCCAATTGTCTATACCTGGGATATGAACCGCAGAGATTAGACAGGAGCTGGATTCCGCCCAAACCAGAATTCGAGATACTTCTTTCATAGCCAGAGGACTGTGAGTCCCTCCTTGATGATTGATGTATGCCACAGTTGTGACATTGTCTGTCTGAAAACAAATGAACGATTCTCTCTTCAGAAGAGGCCAAGACTGAAGAGCTCTGAAAATTGCACGGAGTTCCAAAATATTGATCGGTAATCTCACCTCCTGAGATTCCCCAACTCCTTGTGCCGTCAGAGATCCCCACACAGCTCCCCAACCTGTGAGACTTGCATCTGTTGAAATTACAGTCCAGGTCGGAAGCACAAAAGAAGCCCCCTGAATTAAACGATGGTGATCTGTCCACCACGTTAGAGAGTGTCGTACAATCGGTTTTAAAGATATTAATTGAGATATCTTTGTGTAATCCCTGCACCATTGATTCAGCATACAGAGCTGAAGAGGTTGCATGTGAAAACGAGCAAAGGGGATCGCGTCCGATGCAGCAGTCATAAGACCTAGAATTTCCATGCATAAGGCTACCAAAGGGAATGATTGTGACTGAAGGTTTTGACAAGCTGAAATCAATTTTAGACGTCTCTTGTCTGTTAAAGACAGAGTCATGGACACTGAATCTATCTGGAAACCCAGAAAGGTTACCCTTGTCTGAGGAATCAATGAACTTTTTGGTAAATTGATCCTCCAACCATGATCTTGAAGAAACAACACAAGTCGATTCGTATGAGATTCTGCTAAATGTAAAGACTGAGCAAGTACCAAGATATCGTCCAAATAAGGAAATACCACAATACCCTGTTCTCTGATTACAAATTCTTGGAGCTGTAGCTAGGCCAAACGGCAGAGCCACAAACTGGTAATGCTTGTCCAGAAAAGAGAATCTCAGGAACTGATAATGATCTGGATGAATCGGAATATGCAGATAAGCATCCTGTAAATCTATTGTGGACATATAATGCCCTTGCTGAACAAAAGGCAAGATAGTCCTTACAGTTACCATTTTGAACGTTGGTATCCTTACATAACGATTCAATATTTTTAGATCCAGAACTGGTCTGAAGGAATTCTCCTTCTTTGGTACAATGAAGAGATTTGAATAAAACCCCATCCCCTGTTCCAGAACTGGAACTGGCATAATTACTCCAGCCAACTCTAGATCTGAAACACAATTCAGAAATGCTTGAGCTTTCACTGGATTTACTGGGACACGGGAAAAAAAAAATCTCTTTGCAGGAGGTCTCATCTTGAAACCAATTCTGTACCCTTCTGAAACAATGTTCTGAATCCAAAGATTGTGAACAGAATTGATCCAAATTTCTTTGAAAAAACATAACCTGCCCCCTACCAGCTGAGCTGGAATGAGGGCCGCACCTTCATGTGGACTTAGAAGCAGGCTTTGCCTTTCTAGAAGGCTTGGATTTATTCCAGACTGGAGATGGTTTCCAAACTGAAACTGCTCCTGAGGATGAAGGATCAGGCTTTTGTTCTTTGTTGAAACGAAAGGAACGAAAACGATTATTAGCCCTGTTTTTACCCTTAGATTTTTTATCCTGTGGTAAAAAAGTTCCTTTCCCACCAGTAACAGTTGAGATAATGGAATCCAACTGAGAACCAAATAATTTGTTACCCTGGAAAGAAATGGAAAGTAGAGTTGATTTAGAAGCCATATCAGCATTCCAAGTTTTAAGCCATAAAGCTCTTCTAGCTAAAATAGCTAGAGACATAAACCTGACATCAACTCTGATAATATCAAAAATGGCATCACAGATAAAATTATTAGCATGCTGAAGAAGAAGAATAATATTATGAGAATCATGATCTGTTACTTGTTGTGCTAAAGTCTCCAACCAAAAAGTTGAAGCTGCAGCAACATCAGCCAAAGATATAGCAGGTCTAAGAAGATTACCTGAACACAGATAAGCTTTTCTTAGAAAGGATTCAATTTTCCTATCTAAAGGATCTTTAAACGAAGTACCATCTGACGTAGGAATAGTAGTACGTTTAGCAAGGGTAGAAATAGCCCCATCAACTTTAGGGATTTTGTCCCAAAATTCTAATCTGTCAGACGGCACAGGATATAATTGCTTAAAACGTTTAGAAGGAGTAAATGAATTACCCAATTTATCCCATTCTCTGGAAATTACTTCAGAAATAGCATTAGGAACAGGAAAAACTTCTGGAATAACCACAGGAGATTTAAACACCTTATCTAAACGTTTAGAATTAGTATCAAGAGGACCAGAATCCTCTATTTCTAAATCAATTAGTACTTCTTTAAGTAAAGAACGAATAAATTCCATTTTAAATAAATATGAAGATTTATCAGCATCAATCTCTGAGACAGAATCCTCTGAACCAGAAGAGTCATCAGAATCAGAATGATGATGTTCATTTAAAAATTCATCTGTAGAGAGAGAAGTTTTAAAAGATTTTTTATGTTTACTAGAAGGAGAAATAACAGACATAGCCTTCTTGATGGATTCAGAAACAAAATCTCTTATGTTATCAGGAACATTCTGCACCTTAGATGTTGAGGGAACTGCAACAGGCAATGGTACATTACTAAAGGAAATATTATCTGCTTTAACAAGTTTGTCATGACAATTAATACAAACAACAGCCGGAGGAATAGCTACCAAAAGTTTACAGCAGATACACTTAGCTTTGGTAGTTCCAGCACTAGACAGCGATTTTCCTGAAGTATCTTCTGACTCAGATGCAACGTGAGACATCTTGCAATATGTAAGAGAAAAAACAACATATAAAGCAAAATTGATCAAATTCCTTAAATGACAGTTTCAGGAATGGGAAAAAATGCCAATAAACAAGCTTCTAGTAACCAGAAGCAAAGAAAAAATGAGACTGAAATAATGTGGAGACAAAAGCGACGCCCATATTTTTTGGCTCCAAATAATACGCCCACATTGTTTGGCGCCTAAATGCTTTTTGGCGCCAAAAATGACGCCACATCGGGAACGCCGACATTTTTGGCGCAAAAGGACGTCAAAAAATGACGCAACTTCCGGCGACACGTAAGACGCCGGAAACAGAAAAGATTTTTTGCGCCAAAAAAGTCCGCGCCAAGAATGACGCAATAAAATGAAGCATTTTCAGCCCCCGCGAGCCTAACAGCCCACAGGGAAAAAAAGTCAAATTTTTAAGGTAAGAAAAAATGATTGATTCAAACGCATTATCCCAAATATGAAACTGACTGTCTGAAAATAAGGAATGTTGAACATTCTGAGTCAAGGCAAATAAATGTTTGAATACATATATTTAGAACTTTATAAATAAAGTGCCCAACCATAGCTTAGAGTGTCACAGAAAATAAGATTTACTTACCCCAGGACACTCATCTACATGTTTGTAGAAAGCCAAACCAGTACTGAAACGAAAATCAGCAGAGGTAATGGTATATAAATAAGAGTATATCGTCGATCTGAAAAGGGAGGTAAGAGATGAATCTCTACGACCGATAACAGAGAACCTATGAAATAGACCCCGTAGAAGGAGATCACTGCATTCAAATAGGCAATACTCTCCTCACATCCCTCTGACATTCACTGCACGCTGAGAGGAAAACCGGGCTCCAACTTGCTGCGGAGCGCATATCAACGTAGAATCTAGCACAAACTTACTTCACCACCTCCATAGGAGGCAAAGTTTGTAAAACTGAATTGTGGGTGTGGTGAGGGGTGTATTTATAGGCATTTTGAGGTTTGGGAAACTTTGCCCCTCCTGGTAGGAATGTATATCCCATACGTCACTAGCTCATGGACTCTTGCTAATTACATGAAAGAAATTAACAGTATTAATCACATATTGAAATGTATTAGAATAGGGTTCACCTAGGTTTTTATTGATGCTTGCAAGTAAGCTCACACGCTTTGTCCAAAATGTGGAACGAAAACCCACCTCTTTTTTTACCTAAACTTGGGGATAATGTGCAGATAAATATTAGGTTGATGTTTTTCCTTTCAGCAGCCTAGTTTACATAATGTAAACTATATGTAGGCCCTGTTCAAAATACATGCATTCCTGCACCTCTGCTAAAGCTCGAGTGATTAGACCAAAGTGGGTCACACATGCAGTGTTATAATAGCTTAGAAGAGAACAATAGATAGAGGCGCCAATGGTGCAGATCAATGGTGGATCTTAGGAACTTCTGACAAGAGACGAACACAGGGTACTCCACTGGAGTTGTCCTTGATCAGCTAGCTGGACTGCTGCAGAAATCCAGCCTGTCTCTATAGGCATAACTGATTGCCTTTTATACAAGTGAGTACCCTGTGTTCGTCTCTTGTCAGAAGTTCCTAAGATCCACCATTGATCTGCACCATTGGCGCCTCTATCTATTGTTCTCTTCTAACAGATTGCCTTCCATTGGATGTCGTTAGAGAGCTGCCTTTGTGACACCTTGAATATCAAGCTTATACATCCTGAGTCTGGAGAACTCCCAGCCATCTGATATATTCTGGACTTTATCCTGATGCTGACTTTATATGGTGGTAATATTCCACACTTTTGCACTTGGAGATTTTATAATTCACATAACTTTTTGTTTTGTGCATTGTTTCTTTCTTTATTTACATATCTATTTATATAAGTTGTATATTTTACACATGGTTATCTGCCTCATATAGCGTCCCCTAGAGGATATCAGGGAATGTGTGCTTATTTTGTTACCTTGATCGCCTCTTTTATTGCCTGTAGTGTTATAATAGCGCATGAGCGACCGGACTTATCAGTGGTTCTCAACCTAAGTGACCTCAAGGCCCGGTAAGTTTTAGCCGGACGGGTCCAGGGCCCGGTAAGCATCGGGAGTGGGTTGCAGTAGGTTTGGAAGAATTTTTATATATATATATATATATATATATATATATATATATATATAGTTTACAGTGGGTTAATATTTTATGATAATTCATTGGTGTCAGTGGGATCTATATATATATATATATTTACACAGTTTACACATTGGTGTCCAGTGACCGCCCTAAATATATACATTGGTGTCAGTGGCCGTAATTATGTCATTGGTGTCAGTGGGCTTACTTACCTGTGAGCCAATGCTTCACGCTTCTACCCGGTCACAGTGCGCCCGCCCGCCGCTACATGCTCACAGTACGCAAACTGACATGCGCAGTGGCGCTCTGACAGGCCCGTCCAAAATTTAGGAGATGTGTAAAGGCGGCCTGTCAGAGTGAGTGTCTGGAGGCAATGTCGGGTCGCGGCCCACCGGCAGGGCCGTCGCGGCCCGGTAGTGGGCCACGGCCCGGCTGTTGAGAAACACTGGTCTATATCAAGGCAGCTTTAGAAGAAATGCAGGAGCTTGTTCTGCCTTTGTCAGTTGTGTTCTGATTGACCATATTCCCTGTTGAGACTGATGTGGAAAAAAAAGGCTTTTGAGGATGGTCACCCAGCGGAGTGGCAGAAGCCATCATATACTCACACAGAGGGCAGGAATGAGATAGCTTTAGAGACAAGTACTCTGTCTGGTAGATGTTGGGAGAAGTAGCAGAGAGATGTTGGAGTGTTAATGAGACCCAGATTTTAAACACTGTAAGGTGGCAACGTAAGTCTTAGGTTAGATAACTGTGCTGCAAACATAACGTATATAACTGAAAGCACAACTGGTTTTTGTCCAGTATGAAAAAGGAGCCTCCTGGTTTTGTCTCCGGTATATAAAGCTTGTGTGCTATCTGTGTATTACACTACAGTATACAGAGGAACAATGCAAATATATTAATACACAGCCATACATATTGTAATCAGACATACCCCAAGCACAGATGCATTCACGTCACAGACCCACACACATATTACCAAAGTATAACACAGACACCATTTATACATTTGTAGAACAGATAAGTTTGTATCAGACACAAACATTATTATTGGTAATTAAGTGGCATGGATACAACGAATGGGAACTACAACATAAAGACCTGTCTTCACAACCTATAAATTAAAATTAACAAAGCAAATGTAAATAATAAAGAGATCCAAATAAAGTAAAAAAAAAAAAAAAAAAAAAAAGAGCGTAGGTAGGCAGCATGTATAGGGCAAGTTTAATCAGACAAACATAGATTGATGATGCTTTATTGCTAAGGGCGAGTGTAGGTAAAAGCCAGACCTTGCACAATCAAAATACAAATAATGTTAATCCATGTCTAATTTATACAAACACATAATGATCCCAGTTTTTTACCAAAGAAATACCAGGATTCTGTTGGATTTAAGTCTAGTGTACAAAACACACCCATATCCAGGATATTTTATGTTTACATTTAATCGGTGCCCCTATTAAAATTCAGGACATAATTTGCCTTCAATTCCCTCAGACCTGCTGCCAGTTTCCTTTAGCTATGTCATTGGCTCATGTGAACTAGTGTACAGGGGCCGATTTATCAAGGTCTGTATGGAGCTTGATGCCCCTTGTTTCCGGCAAGCCTTCAGTCTCGCCGGAAACAGAAGTTATGAAGCAGCGGTCTAAAGACTGATGCTCCATAACCTGTCCGCCTGCTCTGAGGCAGCGGACAAAAATCAACCCGATCGAATACGATCAGGTTGATTGACACCTCCTGCTTGCGGCACGCGAATCTGCAGGGGCAGCATTGCACCAGCAGTTCACAAGAACTGCTGGTGCAATGATAAATGCCGACAGCGTATGCTTTTGGCATTTATTGATAAGCAGTGGACATGTTACGCTACACTGTATCATGTCCGCTCGCACTATAATAAATATACTCCACAAAGTGTACCTGGTGAAAGGTTTGGTTTTACATATTATTATTCACATAATAGATACATTATGCAGAACATACTGAAACTCACATAACTTTTCACTTGTCCTCAGTAAAATCTCGGACCATATTCACTCATTAAAACCTCCCTACTCATAATGTGACTTGCAATTGGTTGTAAATATTATTCAAAAGATGCTTCACTTCCTTATCCTAACTAGTACCTACAGATGCTTATATGGTGGCTATCATTGCACAGTTTTACTAATGACAAATTTAGACTTGATAAAAATACATAAATAATATTTAAAGCAACATAAAACACTATATAATGCTTACGTATGTGTAGTAAACATTTTACAATAAAATTCCATTATTTTTTTATCCCATTGTTTTACGATAATTTAACATATTGGGGGCTTTCCAGTTCATGTTAGAAGTTGCACTGCAGACTCCAGTTTTAATATTACTGTATTACACAGTGCACACTCTAGCAACCAATTCATGTTTTAAATATTTAAACAGCTAAAATGCATCTGCATATTATTCTCATGGTTAAAATTTGCATTGAATAAATTATTCTATTTATTTAAGGATTACGAGTTGTGCGCAAGTGATATCGGTTTTATCGCTCCAGTTTCCACGCGTCGGAATTTGTGCACATATTACAAGTTGAAATTAAAACACGACCGATTAAGCGCAATTGAAGTTAACGCATGTCAAGTTAGCGCAAGCTCAGAGCTCTGGTTAACTGTTACGCTTGAATAAAAAAGTAGCACAAAACACTAATAATTACGCTATTTAATAAAAAATAAAAAAAAATAAAATTGCACAAAAAAGATAGGAATCTAACCCTTAGTAATCTAGCCCTTAGTGTTTAAAGGGGCATGAAACATTTTTCTTTCAAGAATCAGATAGAGCATGCAATTTTAAACGTTTTAAATTATTTCAATTATCACATTTTCTTCTTTCTCTTGGTATCTTTTGTTGAAAAGCAGGGACGTAAGCTCAGGAGCGTGCACTTGTCTGGAACACTATATGGCAGCACGAATGCTATTTGCAACAGCACTAGATGACAGCACTATTTCCTGCCATGTAGTGTTTCAGACACCTACCTAGCTATCTCTTTAACAAAGAACACCATGGGAACAAGGCAAATAGATATAGAAGTATATTGGAAACTTTTTAAAACTTGTATACACTGTGTGAATCACAAAATAAAATTTGAGGGTTTAATGTCACTTTAATATGGGTTTAAATCCCACACTTCTAAACTGTCAACCTAAAGGCTACCATTGATTTATTTATTTAGCAATTGCACCAGGACTACTCAATGAGATGTTTTGTTTCAAAGCAACTAAAATTGAATTGGCAACGATATCCCTGCTCTGGGTATTCATATATTATACGGCTATACCAGGCCTGTGACATCACTGGAATATATTATACATTGTACAGAATAAAATACAATATCCTCCCTCACATTTTTTACATTCTTGGCATTGGTATTAGGTTTGAAAGACTCACGTCAAAGTAATATGTTTATATTTAATGTCCTAATAAAATGAATGGCCTGGCCTGATGACGTTTTTTTTTTCTGTTTGTGTTTATAGAGAATGTAAGGTATGAGACATTAAAAGAAAGGAAAAAAAGAGGGCGCCAATAGTGTGATATTGTTTGTTTCAAGCAGAAAATAAAACACAAAAAAAGCGCAATTTTTGTGTTTTATTTTCTGCTTGAAACAAACAATATCACACTATTGGCGCCCTCTTTTTTTCCTTTCTTTTTTCTGCCACAGTATTACCCCCCCCGCTCTCTGGGACCAAGAGGAGCTGCCCCGCCATATATACGTCCGGCGGCAATCTGTTTTCTATGGACCAAGACACCGTATTTTAACACATTGGGACTTGGTATTATATCTATGATAACGATTACTCTGTCTTAGAAGATATATTGTTTTCAGTTTTGTTGCATTTCTATTTGCATATCTGTATGTTTTTATTCTTGTTGCATCGTTTGTTTTTCTATTTGGGTGCAGAGTTATTTGTCACTCCCATTATCTTCCCGCCCCGATTTTTCAAAACCAACAGCGCGCCTTTTTGTATCCCCTTCTGGGATACTACAGATGAGACATTAAAAATCTGCCTCAATCAAAAAAAAAAATTATTTGCAATTCCATAAAAAACATAACAATTAAAGGGATCTTCTATATTTCCTGGTTAGACCCTCTAAATGTATGTATATATGCAACATGTTTTATGAAAAGCCTACAATTCTTAGTTAAACCATATTGGTTTACAAACCATTAGAAGAGGACATTTTTATTTTGGCACTTCTTGCATAGATTTAATTAATTACATTTAAAATTCACTAAGGGCTCGTTGTTCAAAGCATTAGTCTATTTGAAATAGAACATGTTTGGTATAGTGCAATCTCAATATTAGACATGTATCAAGCAAGTTTACACATTATTGAATGGGTTTACTTCTAATATTGCAGCCACACTGTGACAAATGTGTTATTAATATAGAACATTTTTGGTACAGTGTAGTCAGGATATTAGAACTAAATACATTCAGTACAGTGTGAATGTATAGCGGCCCAAAAAATACAATGTTAAAAAAATAAGGACCTTGACATAACAATAAAGGGCCAGATTACAAGTGGAGCACTAATTAACACTCCCACTTGAGCGGGAAGTAAGCTTTTTGCAAGCGTTGTGATGCGCTCATATTATGAGTAGAAAGTAAACTGTTTTCGCTTGCGAACAAACACCATGAGCGCAAAAAGCCGAACTTAGAATAACTTGTGCACATTCACGTATTCCCCCATAGAAGTCAATGGAGAAAAAAAAGTGGGAAAAACACCCTATTCACACCGCAAACCCATTCGCATATTCTCATGTGCGCTAACCCGTCACGAAAATATGAATATTTCACATTCCAATGTTCTTCACATAGAAAAAAATAGCCTAGGCCATCTTTATATAGAGCAACAATTCTTTTTTTCAGATCGTCAGAGAGTTATTTGCCATGAGGTGCCATGTTGAACTTCCAGTGACCAGTTTGAGTGTATGAGGGATAACACCAAATTTAACACACCAGCTCCCCATTCACACCTGAGACCTTGTAACACTAACGAGTCACATGACACCGGGGAGGGAGAATGGCTAATTGGGCCCAATTTGGACTTTTCCACTTAGGGGTGTACTCACTTTTGTTGCCAACGGTTTAGACATTAATGGCTGCGTATTGAGTTATTTTAAGTGGACAGCAAATTTACACTGTTATACAGGGTGTACACTCACTACTTTACATTGTAGCAAGGTGTCATTTCCTCAGTGTTGTCACATGAAAAGATATAATAAAATATTTACAAAAATGTGAGGGGTGTACTGTACATATTTAGACATGTATATGTACTGTATGTATCTCAATGTTAAAGCCCTTTGCATGACTTTTTTTCTAACACATGAGATCTCATAACGTTTATGTACAATATTTTTTTTAATATTTTTTATTAGTTGGTGTTATTATGAGTGTAAGTGTACTTTGTAAAGCATCATTCATGTGTTTTGTGCATTTTTTTATTTCTCAAAACAATTAACCAGAGCTCTGAGGACACGTGATCATTCTAGAGTAAATCGTGATTGCACTCAAGCAATCGCATTTACTTTCAAGTCATAATCAGGCCGTAAGCTCGACAAGCGCAAACACCCACATTTGTGCTCTACTGTAATCTGGCCCAAAGTGTCTTTTTGAAGTAAAGGAGGCTGGAGCTGAATTTTTTATTCTGTATAATCTACCAATTAATTGTAGCTCTTAATAATGAATAAATGTATTAAATAAATTAAAAATCCAGCATAAGAAGATATCAAAAGGTCTTCTTATAGAAAACCCATAGGGGCCAATTTATCAATGTCTGTCCGACATATAATAACTAGTATTTATTAATAATAATAATAATAATAACTAGTATTTATATAGCGCCTTTCTCTAAGTGGGACTCAAAGCACTTTTTCAGCGCTTGCTCTCGGAATTAACCAAATCGGCAGCTGAATAGTAAAAGTTGGTATTATTACCCAATTTAATGGTACTCATTTTATCGACCTCGGAATGATGAAGGGCTGAGTCAGTCCTGCCGAGATTTGAACCTGTGACCTTGGATCTTTTAAACTGGCTTTTTTTGTAGTCAGGGCCATTACCAACTGAGCTACCTCACCGGCATGACATGATATTCTGTAGCGTATCATTCCTGACAGACATCGCTGAATGCCGACAGCATACGCTGTCTGCATTTAACATTGCACAAGCAATTCACCAGAACTGCTTGTGCAATGCCGCCCCCTGCAGATTCGTGGTCAATCGGCCGCTAGCAGGAGGTGTCAATCAGCCCGATCGTATAGGATCCGGCGTATTGCAGACCACAGCCTCAGAGGCAGCGGACCAGTTGTGGAGCAGCAGTCTTAAGACCACTGCTTCATAACTGCTGTTTCCGGAAAGCCTGAAGGCTCGCGTGGAAACAGGGGCATCAAGCTCCATTCGGAGCTTGATAATTTGGCCCCATAGTCTTGATCTTGTTTTCATAGATAGATCACACCAAACCAAAAACAGTGATTTTAAATCAATAAATGAAAATATTCTAAAAAGAAAACAAATTACATATTAAAAGTGACAATATAGGGACTGAGTAAACATGACCAGTATACCCATCATGCTTAGAAACAAATGACATTCATGTGGTTTAGCAATGATAGGTTAATCTCACTCATGTAAGTGCATATTTCCAATTACACACTGAACAAAGGGGTTCATTCAAAAGAAGCAAGTACTTAACACACAAAAAGGCCTTTTCAGGAACTTCTCTGTTGAAAAACATAATTTATGTAAGAACCCGCCTGATAAATTCATTTCTTTCATATTGGCAAGAGTCCATGAGCTAGTGACGTATGGGATATACAATCCTACCAGGAGGGGCAAAGTTTCCCAAACCTCAAAATGCCTATAAATACACCTCCCACCACACCCACAACTCAGTTTAATGAATAGCCAAGTAGTGAGGTGATAAAATAAGGTGTAAAAAAGCATAAAAAAAAGAGGAACTGGAAATATAATTGTGCTTTTATACAAAAAATCATAACCACCATAAAAAAGGGTGGGTCTCATGGACAGTTGCCAATATGAAATAAATTAATTTAGCAGGTAAGTTCTTACATAAATTATGTTTTCTTTCATATAATTGGCAAGATGCCATGAGCTAGTGACGTATGGGATAGAAATACCCAAGATGTGGAAGTCCACAGAAGAGTCACTAGAGAGGGAGGGATAAAATAAAAACAGCTATTTGCACTGAAAAATGAAATCCATACAAAAAAATAAGTCTTTCTTAAAAATTTCAAGAAAAAAACTTAAATCAAAAGCAGAAGAATCAAACTGAGACAGCTGCCTGAAGAACTTTTCAACCAAAGACTGCTTCAGAAGAAGCAAATACATCAAAATGGTAAAATTTAGTAAATGTATGCAAAGAAGACCAAGTTGCTGCTTTGCAAATCTGATCAAGCTTCCTTCTTAAAAGCCCAATAAGTGGCGACTGGTCTAGTAGAATGAGCTGTAATTCTCTGAGGCGGAGACTGTCCCACCTCCAAATAAGCCTTGTAAATCAAAAGCTTTAACCAAGATGCAAAAGTAATAGCAGAGGCTTTCTGACCTTTCTTAGGACCAGAAAAAACAACAAATGTCTTTCTGAAATACTTAGTAGCTTCGACATAGTATTTCAAAGCTCTTGCAACATCCAAAGAATGTAAAGATCTTTCAAGAGTATTCTTAGGATTAGGACACAAAGAAGAAACAACAATTTCCCTACTAATGTTGTTAGAATTCACAACCTTTGGAAGAAATTTAAACGAAGTCCGTAAAACAGCTTTATCCTGATGGAAAATCAGAAAAGGAGACTCACAAGAGAGAGCAGACAATTCAGAAACTCTTCTAGCTGAAGAGATAGCCAAAAGGAACAACACTTTCCAAGAAAGTAGTTTAATATCCAAAGAATACATAAGCTCAAAAGTAGGAGCCTGCAAAGCCTTTAAAACCAAATTAAGACTCCAAGGAGGAGAAATTGATTTAATAACAGGCTTGATACGAACCAAAGCCTGAACAAAACAGTGAATGTCAGGAAGATTAGCAATCTTTCTATGAAATAAAACAGAAAGAGCAGAGATTTGTCCCTTCAAGGTACTTGCAGACAAACCTTTATCCAAACCATCCTGAAGAAACTGTAAAATTCTAGGAATTCTAAAAGAATGCCAAGAGAATGTATGAGAACACCATGAAATATAGGTTTTCCAAACCCGATAATAAATCTTCCTTCAAACAGACTTACGAGCCTGTAGCAAAGTATTAATCACTGAGTCAGAGACACCTCTATAACTAAGCACTAAGCATTCAATTTCCATACCTTCAAATTTAGCAATTTGAGATCCTTATGGAAAAACGACCCTTGAGACAGACGGTCTGGTCTTAAAGGAAGTGGCTAAGGTTGGCAACTTGACATCCGGACAAGATCCGCAAACCAAAATCTGTGAGGCCATGCTGGTGCTATCAGAAACACATGCAATTGTTCCATTATGATCTTGGAGATCACCCTTGGAAGAAAAACTAGAGGCGGAAAAATGTAAGCAGGTTGGTAAAACCAAGGAACTGCTAACGCATCCACCATCTCCGCCTGAGGATCCCTGGACCTGGAAAGGTACCTGGGAAGCTTCTTGTTTAGATGGGAAGCCATCAGATCTATTTCAGGAAGACCCCACATCTGTAAAATCTGACAAAATACATCTGGATGGAGAGACCACTCCCCTGGATGTAAAGTCTGACGGCTGAGATAATCTGCTTCCCAATTGTCTAAACCTGGGATACATATCGCAGAAATTAGACAGGAGTTATATTCCACCCAAGAAAATATCCAAGATACTTCTTTCATCGCTAAAGGACTGCGAGTCCCACCCTGATGATTGACATATGCCACAGTTGTGATATTGTCTGAAAATGAATGACTGATTCTCTCTTTAATAGAGGCCAAGCCTGAAGAGCCCTGAAAATAGCACAGAGTTCTAAAATATTGATTGGTAACCTCGCCTCTTGAGGATTCCAAACCCCTTGTGCTGTTAGAGACCCCCAGACAGCTCTCCAACATGTGAGACTTGCATCTGTTTAAATCACAGTCCAGGAAGGACAAACAAAAGAGGCCCCTTGAATAATCTGATGATGGTCTAACCACCAAGTCAGAGAGAGTTGAGTGTTTGGATTTAAGAATATCAATTGTGATATCCGAGTATAATCCCTGCACTATTGATTCAGCATACAAAGCTGCAGAGGTCTCATATGAAAATGAGCAAAGGGGATTGCGTCCGTTGCTGCAGTCATGAGACCTGAAACTTCCATGCACATAGCCACTGAAGGGAATGATCGAGACTGAAGGTTTAGACAGGTTGAAATCAACTTCAAACATCTCTTGTCTGTTAAAGACAGAGTCATGAAACTCTTTGGTAAATTGATCCTCCAACCATGTCTTTGAAGAAACAACACTAGTTGATTTGTGTGAGAGTCTGCTAAATAAAAAGATTGAGCCAGTACCAAGATATCATCCAAATAAGGAAAAACTGCAATACCCTGCTATTTGATTACAGATAGAAGTGCACTGAGAACCTTCAAAAAGATTCTAGGAGCTGTCGCTAGGCCAAATGGAAGAGCCACAAATTGGTAATGCTTGTCTAGAAAAAGAGAATCTCAGAAACCGATAGTGGTCTGGATGAATCAGAATGTGAAGATATGCATCATGTAAGTCTATTGTGGACATGTAATGACTTTGTTGAACAAAAGTTAGAATAGTCCTTATAGTCACCATCTTGAAAATTGGGACCCTTACAATGCGATTCAAAAACTTCAGATCCAGAACTGGTCTGAATTAATTTTCCTTCTTTGGGACAATGAATAGATTTGAATAAAAACCCAGACCCTGTTCCAGAAGTGGAACTGGTACAATTAACCCTGAAAGCTCCAGATCTGAAACACACTTCAGAAAGGCTTGAGCTTTCACAGGATTTGTTAGAATGTGAGAGAGCAAAAATCTTCTCACAGGAGGTTTTATTCTGAAACCAATTCTATACCCCTGAGAGACAATATTCTGAATCCAATTATTCTGAAAGGAACCTGCCCAAATGTCTTGAAATAAGTTTAATCTGCCCCCCACCAGTAGAACTGGATTGAGGGCCACACCTTCATGCAGTCTTGGGGGCTGGCTTTGGTTTCTTAAAAGGCTTGGATTTATTCCAACTCGAAGATGGCTTCCAATTGGAGCCAGAGTCCATAGGGGCAGGAGTGGTTTTCTGTTCTCTATTCTGACGAAAGGAGCTTTAGATTTACTCTTAGATTTTTTTATCTTGGGGCAAAAAACTCCCTTCCCCCCATTAATAGTGGAAATAATAGAATCCAACTGAGAACCAAATAAATTATTACCCTGGAATGATAGAGATAGTAACCTAGATTTAGATACCATGTCAGCATTCCATGATTTGAGCCATAAAGCTCTTCTAGCTAAAATAGCCAAAGACAAAGATTTAACATCAATCTTGATGATATCAAAAATAGCATCACAGATTAAATGATTAGCATGTTGAAGCAAATGAACAATGCTATACAAATCAGGATCATTTTCCCGTTGTGCTAAGCTATCCAACCAAAATGTCGATGCAGCCGCAACATCAGCCATAGAAATGGCAGGTCTGAGAATATAGCCAGAATGCAAATAAGTTTTCCTTAGATAAGATTCAATTTTCCTATCTAAAGGATCCTTAAAAGAAGTACTATATTCCATAGGAATAGTAGTACGCTTGGCAAGAGTAGAAATAGCCCCATCAACCTTAGGGACTTTTTCCCAAAACTCTAAGGCCTAGATTTAGAGTTCGGCGTTAGCCGTGAAAACCAGCGTTAGAGGCTCCTAACGCTGGTTTTAGGCTACCGCCGGTATTTGGAGTCAGTGATTAAAGGGTCTAACGCTCACTTTTCAGCCGCGACTTTTCCATACCGCAGATCCCCTTACGTCAATTGCGTATCCTCTCTTTTCAATGGGATCTTCCTAACGCCGGTATTTAGAGTCGTTTCTGAAGTGAGCGTTAGAGCTCTAACGACAAAACTCCAGCCGCAGGAAAATAGCAGGAGTTAAGAGCTTTCTGGGCTAACGCCGGTTCATAAAGCTCTTAACTACTGTACCCTAAAGTACACTAACACCCATAAACTACCTATGTACCCCTAAACCGAGGTCCCCCCACATCGCCGCAACTCGATTACATTTTTTTAACCCCTAATCTGCCGACCGCCACCTACGTTATACTTATGTACCCCTAATCTGCTGCCCCTAACACCGCCGACCCCTGTATTATATTTATTAACCCCTAACCTGCCCCCCTCAACGTCGCCGCCAGCTACTTACAATAATTAACCCCTAATCTGCCGACCGCAAAGCGCCGCCACCTACGTTATCCTTATGTACCCCTAATCTGCTGCCCCTAACACCGCCGACCCCTATATTATATTTATTAACCCCTAATCTGCCCCCCTCAACGTCGCCGACACCTGCCTACACTTATTAACCCCTAATCTGCTGAGCAGACCTGAGCGCTACTATAATAAAGTTATTAACCCCTAATCCGCCTCACTAACCCTATCATAAATAATATTAACCCCTAATCTGCCCTCCCTAACATCGCCGACACCTAACTTCAATTATTAACCCCTAATCTGACGACCGGAGCTCACCGCTACTATAATAAATGGATTAACCCCTATAGCTAAATCTAACCCTAACACTAACACCCCCCTAACTTAAATATAATTTTAATCTAACGAAATTAATTAACTCTTATTAAATAAATTATTCCTATTTAAAGCTAAATACTTACCTGTAAAAAAAATCCTAATATAGCTACAATATAAATTATAATTACATTGTAGCTATTTTAGGATTAATATTTATATTACAGGTAACTTTGTAATTATTTTAACCAGGTACAATAGCTATTAAATAGTTAAGAACTATTTAATAGTTACCTAGTTAAAATAATAACAAAATTACCTGTAAAATAAGTCCTAACCTAAGTTATAATTAAACCTAACACTACCCTATCAATAAATTAATTAAATAAAATACCTACAATTACCTACAATAAAACCTAACACTACAGTATCAATAAATAAATTAAATACAATTTCTACAAATAACTACAATTACATAAACTAACTAAAGTACAAAAAATAAAAAAGAACTAAGTTACAAAAAATAAAAAAATATTTACAAACATAAGAAAAATATTACAACAATTTTAAACTAATTACACCTACTCTAAGCCCCCTAATAAAATAACAAAGACCCCCAAAATAAAAAAATGCCCTACCCTATTCTAAATTAATACATTTAAAAGCTCTTTTACCTTACCAGCCCTGAACAGGGCCCTTTGCGGGGCATGCCCCAAGAAAATCAGCTCTTTTGCCTGTAAAAAAAAACATACAATACCCCCCCCCAACATTACAACCCACCACCCACATACCCCTAATCTAACCCAAACCCCCCTTAAATAAACCTAATACTAAGCCCCTGAAGATCTTCCTACCTTGTCTTCACCATCCAGGTATCACCGATCCGTCCTGGCATCCGGTGCTGAAGAGGTCCAGAAGAGGCTCCAAAGTCTTCCTCCTATCCGGCAAGAAGAGGACATCCGGACCGGCAAACATCTTCTCCAAGCGGCATCTTCGATCTTCTTCCATCCGGTGCGGAGCGGGTCCATCTTGAAGCAGCCGACGCGGATCCATCCTCTTCTTCCGTTGTCTCCCGACGAATGACGGTTCCTTTAAGGGACGTCATCCAAGATGGCGTCCCTCGAATTCCGATTGGCTGATAGTATTCTATCAGCCAATCGGAATTAAGGTAGGAATATTCTGATTGGCTGATGGAATCAGCCAATCAGAATCAAGTTCAATCCGATTGGCTGATCCAATCAGCCAATCAGATTGAGCTCGCATTCTATTGGCTGTTCCGATCAGCCAATAGAATGCGAGCTCAATCTGATTGGCTGATTGGATCAGCCAATAGGATTGAACTTGATTCTGATTGGCTGATTCCATCAGCCAATCAGAATATTCCTACCTTAATTCCAATTGGCTGAAAGAATACTATCAGCCAATCGGAATTCGAGGGACACCATCTTGGATGACGTCCCTTAAAGGAACCGTCATTCGTCGGGAGACGCCGGAAGAAGAGGATGGATCCGCGTCGGCTGCTTCAAGATGGACCCGCTCCGCACCGGATGGAAGAAGATCGAAGATGCCGCTTGGAGAAGATGTTTGCCGGTCCGGATGTCCTCTTCTTGCCGGATAGGAGGAAGACTTTGGAGCCTCTTCTGGACCTCTTCAGCACCGGATGCCAGGACGGATCGGTGATACCTGGATGGTGAAGACAAGGTAGGAAGATCTTCAGGGGCTTAGTGTTAGGTTTATTTAAGGGGGGTTTGGGATAGATTAGGGGTATGTGGGTGGTGGGTTGTAATGTTGGGGGGGGGATTTGTATGTTTTTTTTTACAGGCAAAAGAGCTGATTTTCTTGGGGCATGCCCCGCAAAGGGCCCTGTTCAGGGCTGGTAAGGTAAAAGAGCTTTTAACTCTATTAATTTAGAATAGGGTAGGGCATTTTTTTATTTTGGGGGTCTTTGTTATTTTATTAGGGGGCTTAGAGTAGGTGTAATTAGTTTAAAATTGTTGTAATATTTTTCTTATGTTTGTAAATATTTTTTTATTTTTTGTAACTTAGTTCTTTTTTATTTTTGGTACTTTAGTTAGTTTATGTAATTGTAGTTATTTGTAGCAATTGTATTTAATTTATTTATTGATAGTGTAGTGTTAGGTTAATTGTAGGTAATTGTAGGTATTTTATTTAATTAATTTATTGATAGGGTAGTGTTAGGTTTAATTATAACTTAGGTTAGGATTTATTTTACAGGTAATTTTGTTATTATTTTAACTAGGTAACTATTAAATAGTTCTTAACTATTTAATAGCTATTGTACCTGGTTAAAATAATTACCAAGTTGCCTGTAAAATAAATATTAATCCTAAAATAGCTACAATATAATTATAATTTATATTGTAGCTATATTAGGATGTATTTTACAGGTAAGTATTTAGCTTTAAATAGGAATAATTTATTTAATAAGAGTTAATTAATTTCGTTAGATTTAAATTATATTTAAGTTAGGGGGGTGTTAGTGTTAGGGTTAGACTTAGCTTTAGGGGTTAATACATTTATTAGAATAGCGGTGAGCTCCGGTCGGCAGATTAGGGGTTAATAATTGAAGTTAGGTGTCGGCGATGTTAGGGAGGGCAGATTAGGGGTTAATACTATTTATGATAGGGTTAGTGAGGCGGATTAGGGGTTAATAACTTTATTATAGTAGCGCTCAGGTCCGCTCGGCAGATTAGGGGTTAATTATTGTAAGTAGCTGGCGGCGACGTTGTGGGGGGCAGGTTAGGGGTTAATAAATATAATATAGGGGTCGGCGGTGTTAGGGGCAGCAGATTAGGGGTACATAGGGATAATGTAAGTTGCGGCGGTTTACGGAGCGGAAGATTAGGGGTTAATAATATAATGCAGGGGTCAGCGATAGCGGGGGCGGCAGATTAGGGGTTAATAAGTGTAAGGGTAGGGGTGTTTAGACTCGGGGTACATGTTAGAGTGTTAGGTGCAGACGAAGGAAGTGTTTCCCCATAGGAAACAATGGGGCTGCGTTAGGAGCTGAACGCTGCTTTTTTGCAGGTGTTAGGTTTTTTTTCAGCTCAAACAGCCCCATTGATTCCTATGGGAGAATCGTGCACGAGCACGTTTTTGAGGCTGGCCGCGTCCGTAAGCAACTCTGGTATCGAGAGTTGCATTTGCGGTAAAAATGCTCTACGCTCCTTTTTTGGAGCCTAACGCAGCATTTTTTTGAACTCTCGATACCAGAGTTAATTTTATGGTGCGGCCAGAAAAAAGCCTGCGGAGCGTTAACAGCCCATCTACCGCCAAACTCCAAATCTAGGCCTAAGTTAGCCACTGGCAAAGGATACAACCTTTTAAACCTTGAAGAAGGAACAAAAGAAGTACCAGGCTTAGACCATTCCTTAGCAATCACATCAGAAACAGCATCAGGAACAGGGAAAACCTCAGGAGTAATCACAGGAGTTTTATAGACAGAGTTTAAAGGTTTACTGTATTTGTTATCAAGAGAACCAGACTCCTCAATATCCAAAGTAACCAAAACTTCTTTCAATAAAGAATGAATATACTCAATCTTAAAAAGATAAGTTGATTTATCAATGTCTGAAGTAGGATCTTCTGAGTCAGAGAGATCCTCATCAGAGGTGGATATATCAGTATGTTTTGTCAGTCATTACAAAATTCATCAGTATTATGAGAAATGTTAAAAGACCTTTTACGTTTATTAAAAGGCGGAATAGCAGACATAGCCTTCTGTATTGCATCAGCAATATGATTTTTCATACAACAGGGATATCATGTACATTAGATGTTGAGGGAACAACAGATACTGAACTAGTACTAATAGAAACATTTTCAGCATGCAAAAGCTTATCATGACAACTGTTACATACGACAGCCGGAGATATAGTCTCCACTAGCTTACAACAGATACACTTAGCTTTGGTAGAACTGTGTTCAAGCAGCATGGTTCCTACAGCAGCTTCTAAGACAGGATCAGATAGAGACATCTTGCAAAATGTAAAAGAAAAAATAATATTTAAACAAAAATATCTTATTTCCTCATATAGCAGTTTCAGGAATGGGAAAAAAATGCAAATGCTAAAATTGGCAAAAAAGTGAATAGCATAGCCCTCTAAGCATAAAGAAGGCAAGGAGCATATAGCAAGTGGGGTAAAATAAAACCTTTTTTTTTTTGCACCAAGTATGACGCATGACGCAAAAGGAAGTATAACATTTTTTTGCCGCCAACAAACATCTGGAAATGACGCAACTCGCGTCATGACAGATACAACTTCGCGCCAAACAACCTGGCATCAACTAAGATGCAGGAAATGACGAACTTGCATCATCATAGATGCACATTTGCACCAAAAAATGATTGCGCCAAAATTGACGCAATAAATAACAGCATTGTGTGCCCTTGCAAGCCTAATTTGCCCGCAAGATTAAAAGAAAAACCCCAGGTAAGAAAAAAACTTCCTAAAACATTATTCCCATACTGAAACTGCTAGACTGCAAAGGTAAATACACATAGACCTGACTCATGGCAAATATAAGTAAATACATATATTTAGAACTTTATATAAATACATAAAGTGCCAACCATAGCTGAGAGTGTCTTAAATAATGATACATACTTACCGAAAGACACCCATCCACATATAGCAGATAGCCAAACCAGTACTGAAAACTATCAGCAGAGGTAATGGTATAAGAGTATATTATCGATCTGCAAAGGGAGGTAGGAGATGAATCCCTACGACCGATAACAGAGAACCCTTGAAAAGATTTCCCATGACAGAAACCATAAAAATCAATAGGCGATACTCTCTTCACGTCCCTCTGACAAACACTGCACTCTGAGAGGAATTGGGCTTCAGAATGCTTAGAAGCGCTTATCATAGAAGAAATCATAAAAATCAAGCATAAACTTACTTCACCACCTCCATAGGAGGCAAACACTGATTCCTCACACTAACAGCTTGTAGTGTCTTTATTTCTATACATGAAACATGGTGTCAGAAGTAACTAAAATCAGGACTGAGCCTCTTGCTTGGAGCACAGCAGCTTTAAGATACAGCACAGCTTTGTGAGTTACAGCCTAAAATGTTTTTTTTCTGATATTTGAGAGCTTAGAGACATAAAGACAATATGACTGCCATGAATTGCATACCTCCCCCAGAGGAAATGAGAATCAGTGGGGATTGCAGCAGCAAGTGGGAAACTTTCAGAGCTGAATTTGAAGATTATTCCCTGGCTACAGGGTTGAATGAGAAATCTGCAGCAGTGCAGGCAGCAACTCTGAGAAGAGTCATGGGCAGTGAATGCAGGCATGTGTATAAGCACAATCTGACCCTCACAGCAGAGCAGAAAGAGAATGTTACAGCCATTTTAGATGCACTGGAAGCTTATTTTAAACCAGCTAAAAATGTTATATATGAAAGGTATATATTTGGATGCTGCAAACAAGAAGAGGGAGAATCTCTTGATAACTTTGTTACAAGCTTGAGAGAAAAGGCTGCAACTTGTGAATATGGTACACTAAAGAGATGAATTAATAAGGGATAAAATTGTTCCTGGTGTAGCTAGTGAGAGCACACGCAGGCGTCTACTAAGAGAACATGACTTAACTTTAAACACAGCCATTGAAACATGCCGTACAGCAGAGCTCACTGACAGACGTCTAAAAGTTATGGAACAGGACAGACAGCAGACCGGCAGCATAAACATTGCAATGCAGCGACAACACATAAGCAAACCGTAGCAACAACGCCGCCAGTTTAGCACAAATACTGCAAACCCTACCGCATGCAAATATTGTGGGACTGTGCATCAAAGAATTAAAGAGCAATGTCCAGCTTATGGGAAGTCTTGTAGGTCTTGTGGAAGAACAAATCACTTTGCTAATGTTTGTTTGTCAAGTAAAAGACAGCCATCGCTAGGAAAGTTACACACATATTGAGAACAAATCTGCGTATGAGGAAGAGCCACACTCCGCTGAAGTGATATACAGTAGTGAATTGATCGGCACTGTGCAAGCCAGAGGAAATAAATGGTTTGTCACTTTAACTTTAAATAATAAGCCCCAATCCTGCCAGCTCGATTCAGGAGCAACATGTGATGTAATGTGTTTGAGAGACAAAATGATGTTAGCACCAGAAGTACGTCTACTGCAAAGTGACACCAGACTAAAGTTATACTCAGGTGAGCTTATGAAATCTCTAGGACTCTTCAGGACAGAATGTGTCATACGTGGAAGGACACACAAGCTAGAGTTTGAAATTGTGGAAGCCTGCCAAAAGCCACTGTTATCCGGCTCAACCTGTGAGCGTCTAGGGCTGATGCATTTCTCTATCCCCTCAGAGCTCAACGTGATAGACAATCAATTCAAAGGGCCCTTGACAAAACATTTGCAATTAAAGGAATTTAGTGATGTTTTTACTGGGCCAGTAGAATCTGTACCAGGGGAAGTTCATTTTGACCTTGACATGAGTGTCCCTCCAGTACACCGCGCAATGTGCCAGTGGCCATAAAACAGGCAGTTAAGGCGAAGCTTGACCAGTATGAGGCTGATGGACATTTAGCAACAGTGACTGAACCAACTGATTGGATAAGTAACATGGTGATTGTAAAGAAGCCTGAGAAGTTAAAACTATGCATAGATCCCAAATTCTTGAATCAGGCACTGAGGCGATCTCACTACATCATGCCAACTCTCGAGGATGTTTTGTACAAGCTGCCTAAGGCACGTCTGTTCACGCTTGTTGATGCCCGTGATGCATTTTTACAATGTAAGTTGGATAATGCAAGTAGCTACATGACAACCTTCTGGACTCCCTGAGGCAGAAAAAGATGGCTCAAGTTGCCTTTTGGAGTATCAGTTGCACCAGAGGTGTATCAACGTAAACAACATGAACTATTGGCTGGACTCAGTGGTATTGAACCAATAGCTGATGACATCCTTGTGGTTGGTTGTGGGGACACAGATAGTGAAGCAGAGCAAGATCATGATGGCAAATTATTAGAACTAATGAATCGTTGTAGGCAGGTGAAACTAAGACTTGGCATGAAAAAACTGCAATTCAAGGTCAAAGAGGTCCGCTTCCATGGGCACATACTATCCTTTGAGGGTTTGAAGGCTGACCCAGAAAAAATCAGAGCTATACTGGATATGCCACAGCCGGCAAATGTGAAATCCCTGCAGCACTTCATAGGATTTGTTACCTACCTATCAAAATTCCTACCACACCTCTCAGAGGTTTGCGAGCCATTGAGAAGGCTTCTGAACAAGGATGCAGTTTGGCATTGGCTTCCTAAGCATGATAATGCAGTGCAGGACATCAAACGTTTGGTCACAGATACACCTGTCCTTAAGTACTATGATGTGACAAAACCTGTAACTATTCAAAGTGATGCAAGCAAAAGTGGACTAGGGTGTTGCCTATTGCAAGCTGACCAGCCTATCGCTTTTGCTTCAAGGGCACTGACCCTTACTGAGCAAAACTATGCACAAATCGAAAAGGAATGTCTGAGTATTGTGTTTGCCTGCCAGCGCTTTCATCACTGCCTCTATGGTCGTGACGAGATCACCGCAGAAACTGACCATAAGCCTCTGATATCTATTTTCAAGAAACCACTTTTGTGTGCACCAAAACATCTACAGAGCATGTTGCTCACATTACAAAATTATTGCCTAAATGTTGTCTATAAACCTGGACCTGAAATGTACATTAGTGACACTCTTAGCAGAGCTACAGCAGCAAGTAGTTCACTTGAGAGTGCACAACACACAGTTTGCAGTGTTCAACAGGACCTGGATGTCCTGTCGCAGATTAATCATTCAGACTATTTAAACGTCACAGACCAACGATTGCTTCAGATAAGACAGCACACAGAAATTGACGAGAGTTTGCAAGCACTTAAAGGGACAGTCTACACCCAACATATATGTATTTTAACATATTCTTACATATCACACAAGCATCCTTTACCATGTCCCTCTTCTATACGCTTTCAAGAAGTTGCTGAAAATGTAACAGATTTGAACTTTGTAACTGCCTAAAATGGATGCCAAGCTCCGCCCACTGCTTTGCATAGTTGGTTTATGTCTAGTTTCTTCCTATCATGATCGACTCGTAAATATGTTTTTATACGCGCTCCCGCTGATCTGCAGTTAATACATATGAGTGTTGCTGCCTATTCCTTCCCAAAATAGTCTGCTGTAATTTTTGTTCCGGAAGGCTTGACTGTTGCTTACGCTCTGCATATGTATTGTATGCTAGTATGTTCTCTCCCACTTCATCAGTGTATTAAAATTGCTGTGTGTATTTTAGTTTTCTTTCCGCACAAACCACTGCCCCTCTTCCATTTCCACTAGCAGAATTACCTCCATATTTCCTGTCTCTGTGTGGCAAAATCTTGAATTGTCTGCCGGTGTCTGCTACTATCTCCCACACTTTCTGCTTCACATTATCTCGTTTTGCTTTTCTGTTCTAGTCTGAGCCTCTGTCTTAATGGTCAAAAAGCACAGCACAATTAAAAAAAAAAAAAAAAAAAAAGTGTCACAGGAACCTCCGTTTCTAAATTCCTCTAACCTAATGAGCTGTGCTGAGCTCCTGACCTCTTGCTATAATTTTTCTACACTTCTTCGCCGACGCCGTTTGTGTTGTAAAAGTGATTGTGTCTGTAACACAGACACTCTGATGACAAGAATCCTGTCAGCCTCATATCTACTTGCTAAAGGCTAAGTACTCACAACTTTTAGTTTTAATACGCTTATGTAATCATTTTACATATTTTTAGACAATATGGTTTCTAGGAAAAAACACTGTACAGCATGTCATATTTATTTATTTATTTATCGGCTCAGGGTTTATTACTGCAGTAGTTATAATACTGTTAACAACTTTCACATTATTTTATTATTTCTAATCTATGTATTGTTATTGGCAGGGGGGCCTGGGGGGGGGGGGAGACAGAGAGAAACAGAGCAGAGAGCGAGAGAGAGATAAAGGGATAGATAGAGAGAGATGGGGGGGGAGACATGGAGGGGGAGACAGAGAAACAGAGCAGAGAGAGCTAAAGGGAAAGAGAGAGACAGAGAAACAGAGAGAGACAGGGGGGAGAGAGACAGAGGGGGGGGGGGAGAGAGAGAAAGAACCAGAGGTGGAGAGAGAGCTAGAGGTAGGGAGACAAAGGAGGGAGACAGAGTAAAAGAGGGGGAGACAGGGGGGAAAGAGACAGAGGGGGTTTGAGAGCAGAGACAGTATCACTTATGAACTGCAAGATACACCCATTCTCTGCAATAATTAAAAAAAATTAAAAACATCTAAGTAGGGGGAAAGCACTATTAATTAATATGTTTTGTTTCTTTCTACACAACCAAAAAAGAAGAGATTAAAGCAAATAATTATTGGGGTTAACATTTAAATAAAAAATAAGAAAACTGAGGCTCCAGTGAGACCCTATCTTCTAATCCACAGTCCAGTTTAATTGGAAAAACTTTGTTCTTTGCAGAAGCCAGTATCACTTTCAGCCTCCCCTAGTTAGTATCTTATTGATGGTGCACTTACACCTTTGCAGATTCCCTCCCTGTCCGCATATTGCATGATGCGCTGTGAAGTTTTTTCTGAGTGCCAGCCTAGGACTTACTGTGCATCTGCACAATTTACATAGATGAGCCAACATGGTGCACAATCCCACCACCCCCATGCAAAGACAGCTGACAGAGTGCACGCCACCAGACCCCCTTCCTCTACACAAATATTATGAATTAGTAATTTTTCTTATTTAATATATAAAAAATAATAAATACCATTATTTTAATAAAGATGCATGACTGTGATTAAAATTCCTGCAGCTGAGCGCAGGGCCCTTGGTCAAGTGCCTAATGGCCTGAATGCTTATTGTGTGCCCGCCTGTGTGTGTGTATATATGTATATATATATACGTATATGTATATATATATATATATATATATATATATACATACACACATATACATACTTAGACATTTATATGTATGTATCTCTTTGTTAAAGCCCTTTACCTACCTTTTTTTTCTAACACCTGAGACCACTTTTTTGTGCAATATTAGTTTTTTAATAATTTTTATTAGATGGTGTTATTATTAGTAACTCTTCTTTAAATGTATTTTTAATGTGTTTTGTGCAATTGTTTTGCGAAACAGTTAACCAGAGCTCTGAGAACATGCTATCCCGATGCATTTACTTCAATTGCGCTCAAGCGATCATGTTTACTTTAAAATTGTAACACGAGCGATACATCTGATGCGCGAAAATGCCTGCAATAAACCCCTTTACGCTTGCGAGTAATTGTTAGGGCACCACTTGTAATCTAGCCCTATATGAGGGAGAGGTGCAGAGATTTGTCTACCTGCACAGACCGGGGTATAAGGACAACTGTGGTTTATAACATTCATAAGTAAGGAGCCAAAATGTATTAGACTTTATTAACAATAACATAAATGATAAACTGAATAAAATAACATTTTCTTACCACAAGAATATAAAGATTATTTATATAACAATTAAGGACTTGCAGTAGAAAAAAATCACAAGTAAAAGGAAACTGAACCTCCACTAGGAAGCCACTATAACTATCACTATTTGTATGAAATGATGACGGTCCGCCCACAATAAATGTCCCCTGTATTTCTGTCTGAGGAAAAAAAAAAAACATGCACAATTTGAAATAGCTAACTGAAAAATACTAAACGTGCACTGCTAAACTGTCACACAAGACAAGGGCTAGCTGGACAAGAAGAAAGCTGTGGGTGGAGCTTGGTGGCCATTTTCAGTTACTAACCAACAATGATTATTCAAATGTTTCATATACTTCTTGCAAGCTTATAGAAGTGGGACCAGTTGCAGGATGCTTCTCTGGTATGTAACAATAGGTTATCAAAACTATGTATTGGGTCTAGACTGTCCCTTTAAGTATGTTGTTCTGAATGGTTGGCCAGATTCAAAGGCAGAGGTGCCATTAATTGTAAGAGAATATTGGACTTTCTGAGATGAAATCGGCATTCAGGATGGTGTACTGTACAAGGGGTCAAGGGTCATCATTCCTAAATCATTAAGATCGGAGATGCTGACGTGTATTCATGCCAGTCACATTGGTGGTGAAGCATGCTATAGACAGGCACGAGATACCCTATATTGGCCTAACATGCAAAATGAGATTAGAGACTTTGTTAGCCGTTGTTCAGCATGCAATCAATATGCGCAGGTACAACAGAAAGAACCCATGATGTCACATGTGCTGCCCATACGGCCTTGGCAAATTGTAAGCATGGATTTACTGAATTATGCTAGGCAAGATTTTCTACTAATCGTTGATCACTATTCTGACTTTTGGGAGATTGAGCTTCTTCCCGACCTGTCTGCTGAAACTACAATCAAGCGTTGTAAAGCACAGTTTGCACGTCATGGACAGCCAGACAGGGTAATCTCAGATAATGGACCTCAGTTTGCATGTGAGCAATTCAGACGGTTCTCTACAGATTGGGGGTTTGAGCATCTTACCTCTTCCCTGCGGCACCCTCAAGCTAATGGCAAAGCGGAATCAGCTGTAAAGATAGTGAATAATCTTTGCAAAAAGGCCAAGTATGAAGGTAATGACCCATGGAAAGCCATTCTACATTGGAGGAACACCCCAACTGAAGGCATGGACAGCAGTCCTGCACAGCGCTTGATGTCAAGGAGGCTGAAGACTTCATTGCCAGTGGCAAATAAATTACTTGAACCTTGTGTGGTAACAGGGGTACTGGAGAAGCTGCGACGGAGGAAACAGATCTCCAAACTGACATACGATGT
The DNA here is from genome assembly GCF_027579735.1 of Bombina bombina. Classification (NCBI taxonomy): domain Eukaryota; kingdom Metazoa; phylum Chordata; class Amphibia; order Anura; family Bombinatoridae; genus Bombina; species Bombina bombina. The sequence goes on from NC_069503.1 coordinate 843,327,977, forward strand.
GTCTGCCAAAGACTTACCTGAACTAACCATTGGAGAGCCAATCCGTATGAAGCTGCTCCCTGGTCACAGGACTGGTCGCTGGAGACTGGGTACCTGTGTTCAGAGGGTTGCTCCTCGCTCATATCTTGTGGATGTGGAAGGCAGTCTCTACCGCCGCAACCGAGTGGACCTGCGAGTGGCAGAACATCTCACCACACAAGCCTATAAGCATCCGGCACTTGAGCATTCTGAGGCTCTCAAAGCACCTAGTCCTACTGGACCACATAAGCAAGGCAGAGACAATACTGCTGTCATATCAGAAGGATACAATGAGGATGCCATAATGCAGCCTCTTATACCAGCAAGTTCTTCCATGCCAAACACACCAGCAGGGAAAGAGGGCAGCTCCTTAACACCTTCTGGAGCTGAACAACTTCACCCAGGCAAAATCCCTGTGGCCTTGCGTAGTGGTCGAGTTTCAAGACCACCAGATAGACTCAATCTGTAGTGTATCTACCAGTAATGTAATATGTTATGTTTAAGACTGATCAGGATCTGTTTTAGGTAAATTGTTAGCAAATTTTGGATTGAATGTAAAAAGGGGAGATGTTATGGAGTTATTATGCAAATACTGTGACTCTGTTTGTTTATGGTAATATTGCATTGCCTTATACTTCCTGTTTCCTGTTCCTACCTCTGACCTGGATGTAGTTCTTTAGTTCAATATGATTCCTCACACTAACAGCTTGTAGTGTCTTTATTTCTATACATGAAACAAACACCTAGATTACGAGTTTTGCGTTAGAGGCTGTGCGGTGCTAACGATCAGTTTATGCTCATCGCTCACTTACAGACAGCGCTGGTATTACAGGTTTTTACAAACCAGACAAGAAGTGAGCGTTGAGCAAAATTTTGCTCATTACCGCACTCCAATACCAGCGCTGCTTACGTTAGCGGTGAGCTGGTGTAATGTGCTCGTACACGATTTCCCCATAGGAATCAACGGGGAGAGCCAGCTGAAAAAAAGTCTAACACCTGCAAAAAAGCAGCGTAAAACTCAGTAACGCAGCCCCATTGATTCCTATGGGGAAATAAAATTTATGTCTACACCTAACACCCTAACATGAACCCCGAGTCTAAACACCCCTAATCTTACACTTATTAACCCCTAATCTGCCGCCCCTGACATCGCCGACACCTACATTATAATTATTAACCCCTAATCTGCCGATCCGGACACCGCCGCCACCTACATTATACTTATGAACCCTAATCTGCTGCCCCCAACATTGCCGACACCTACATTATATTTATTAACCCCTACTCTGCCGCCCCCAATGTCGCAGCCACCTACCTACACTTATTAACCCCTAATCTGCCGCCCCCAACGTCGCCGCCACTGTAATAAACATATTAACCCCTAAACTGCCGCACTCTCGTCTCGCAAACATTAGTTAAATATTATTAACCCCTAATCTGCCATCCCTAACTTCTCCGACACCTACCTACATTTATTAACCCCTAATATGCCGGCCCCAATGTTGCAGCCACTATATTAAAGTTATTAACCCCTAAACCTAAGTCTAACCCTAAACCTAACACCCCCTAACTTAAATATAATTAAAAGAAATCGAAATAAAAATTCCTAATATTAACTAAATTATTCCTATTTAAAACTAAATACTTACCTATAAAATAAACCCTAAGCTAGCTGCAATATAACTAATAGTTACATTGTAGCTAGTTTAAGGGTTTTTTTTTATTTTACAGGGAAGTTTGTATTTATTTTAACTAGGTACAATAGTTATTAAATAGTTATTAACTATTTAATAACTACGTAGATAAAATAAATACAAAGTACCTGTAAAATAAAACCTAACCTAAGTTACAATTACACCTAACACTACACTATAATTAAATTATTTCCCTAAATTAAATACAATTAAATACAATTAAATTAAATTATCTAAAGTAAAAAAAAAAACCACTAACCCCTTGAAGATCACCTTACCGGGAGAAGTCCTCAACGAAGCCGGGAGAAGTCTTCATCCAAGGCGGGCGAAGTGGTCTTCCAGACGGGCAGAAGTCTTCATCCAGACGGCATCTTCTTCTATCTTCATCCATCTGGCGCAGAGCAGGTCCATCTTCAAGACATCCGTCACGGAGCATCCTCTTCTGGCGATGGCTAACACTAAATGAAGGTTCCTTTAAATGTCGTCATCCAAGATGGCGTCCCTTCAATTCCGATGGGCTATCTATCAGCCAATCGGAATTAAGGTAGAAAAATCCTATTGGCTGATGCAATCAGCCAATAGGATTGAGCTGGCATTCTATTGGCTGATTGGAACAGCCAATAGAATGCCAGTTCAATCCTATTGGCTGATTGGGTCAGCCAATAGGATTGAACTTCAATCCTATTGGCTGATTGCATCAGCCAATAGGATTTAGGATTTTTTCTACCTTAATTCCGATTGGCTGATAGAATTCTATCAGCCAATCGGAATTGAAGGGACGCCATCTTGGATGACGTCATTTAAAGGAACCTTCACTCAGTGTTCAGCTATTGTAGCTAGCTTAGGGTTTATTTTATAGGTAAGTATTTAGTTTTAAATAGGAATAATTTAGTTAATGATAGTAATTTTTATTTAGATTTCTTTTAATTATATTTAAGTTAGGAGGGGTTAGGGTTAGACTTAGATTTAGGGGTTAATAACTTTAGTATAGTGGCAGCGACATTGGGGCCGGCAGATTAGGGGATAATAAATGTAGGTAGGTGTCGGCGATGTTAGGGACGGCAGATTAGGGGTTAATAATATTTAACTAATGTTTGCTAGGCGGGAGTGCGGCGGTTTAGGGGTTAATATATTTATTATAGTGGCGGCGATGTCCGGTTCGGCAGATTAGGTGTTAAAACATTTTTTTTAGTGTTTGCGATGCGGGAGGGCCTCGGTTTAGGGGTTAATAGGTAGTTTATGGGTGTTAGTGTACTTTTTAGCACTTTAGTTAAGAGTTTTATGCTACGGCGTTGTAGTGTAAAACTCTTAACAACTGACTTTAAAATGCGGTACCAGTCTTGACAGGAGAGGGTGTACCGCTCACTTTTTGGCAGACTCGTAATACCGGCGCTATGCAAGTCCCATTGAAAAAAGAGGATACGCAATTTACGTAAGTGGATTTGCGGTATTTCCAAGTCTGGCCAAAAAAGTGAGCGGTAAACCTGTACCTGCAAGACTCGTAATACCAGCGGGCGTTGAAAAGCAGCCTTAGGACCGGCTAACGCTGCTTTTTAAGCCTAACACAAAACTCGTAATCTAGGTAAAAGTTTGTAAAAACTGAGTTGTGGGTGTGGTGGGATGTGTATTTATAGGCATTTTGAGGTGTGGGAAACTTTGCCCCCTCCTGGTAGGATTGTATATCCCATACGTCACTAGCTCATGGACTCTTGCCAATTAAATGAAAGAAAGCCATTTTGGGATCATATTGCAGATAGACCCCTCATTATCTTCAGTGAGAGAAAATAGCTGTTGTGCTGCTCTAAAGCAAACTCATATAGGGACAACTATCTTATAAAAGTAAGTGAAATAACAACCTTTGCTTCACTTGAATTCAAATAAAAAGATTATATACTATTACTCTAGTTAAAGCTGATGACCCCCTCTTCTTTTTTTCTATCTATAATAAGTCTGCATTTTGTTTGCCTTTATTTGACTGTCTCAATCTATTGCATTTTCCTTATTACTGAGACATTTCTAGATAACTATTTACCAATAATACAGAGTTATAAAACAACAATGTATTGTGGCGTGTAATGTAACACACACCCATGTTGTGGGTTTCACACACCTATAAATCTATAAAAGAATTGGAGGAAATGTGCATAGCAGGAGACTTTCAGGTTATCATGATTGATTCTGACCTTGGCAAAAAAAACTCTCTATTGCATTTGAAGTTCCAGTTTTGAGTTCTTGAGAAAGAAGTTGTTTAAAAGTGACCTGTTGCATCATGTACATCTCTACCATATACTGACATACATAGATTAATAGTACCTATAAACAACTGATTGCATTGTGTATTGTTTACTGTGAAACTAAATTCTTCTGGGGGAAAAATGGACTAGTTTGTAAAATTTAATTTCTACATTAAAGATAATGGGCTAATTTATTGCGCACCCACTAACGGGAAATTCGCCTGTTTACGGGAGGACGATAAATAATTAGCCATTACAAGTGGCTGGTTATTGCTTCCGCAAGCTCGAGGTAGCAATTAGCACTTTAAACAGAGGTCAGACTACTGGTTATTTTTAAAAATATGCCCCAAAATAAAGTTTAGTATGCATTATTTAAAAAAAAAAGAAAAAGAATAGTAGCATCTTTTTCTCCATTAATAAATGCAGGGGGCAGTATTAAAGGGTTAAAAGCGGCAGGTCAGGAGTGTTAGAAAAAAAGAGGCACTCAAAAGTGCTTTTACATTGCGGTCTTTGAGAACTGTGTGTCCCCTGTAAATATTTATGTATATGCTTATATACATACTGTATATATTTATGTGTTAATATATGTATATACACATATTAACACATAAATATATATGTATACATTCATATACATATCTAATTATATTTGCTGCCCATTGCTGCGCTACTTGTACCCTTCTCTGCGCTAGTTCTCATGTCATGTCTCACTGTGAACTTTTCCACATGCTGAGTAGTAGCTGGTGCCTCAGAAAGAGTTTACATAAAAAGATTGCGCAATTTGATAATGGAAGTAAATTGGAAAGTTGTTTAAAATTACTGCTCTATCAGAATCATTAATGTTTAATTATGACTTTAGTGTTCCTTTAAGTAAACATTTTATAGGTCAGATAATTAAAATTAGGCACAAAATAATTATAGAATAATTGAACAAGGAGCGAACAAAGGACAAGACACAAGGCAAGTATTTTTTTGTAATGTGTTTTATGTGTTTCACTCTTTCCCTTTCTTTGTTTTGTAAAATGCTGCATATCTTAATGTTCCATTGTGCTACCTGTCTCTATAACCAACTGTATTATTCATTCACTCCTTCCCCTCACCATCTACTCTAATCATTGGCCCATTATATCCTCACCTCACTTTTGCTCTCATGAGCTTCACACATTCTTAAACTTTCTCTCCTCCCTGCACCACATATGTCACTCTCCCTCTGGCTCATACTAGCTACTGCTGATATCTCTCCCAATCCTGGACCCCCACAACTTCTTAATGTCCCCCACCAATGTATGCCCTTCCATATACCTAGAAACCAGTACTCTAGAAACCTTACTAAAATTCCCTGTGTATCCAAAGCCAACACCCCCTTCACTTGAGCACTCTGGAACTCACAGAAACCTTGCTCTCTCCTTCAGACACTAACTCCCCTGGTGCATTGTCACATGGTGTCTTCACTTCAGCCACACCCTTAGGCCTGGAAAATGAAAAGGAGGTAGTGTAGGGGTTTTACTTTCCTCTCATTGCACCTTTCAGCAAATACAATCCCTCTCGTCCCTCTTTTTTTTTTCCTTTGAAAGACGCATGATTCGCTTGTTCCCTCCCCTCTCTCTATGTGTTGAGTTTATATATTGACCTACCACTACCTCTGCAGATGTTCCCGCACTGCTGATTGACATTGGAGAAAGTCTCGGTGTTTAGCTGACTTTCTTCACTACAAGTTCATTTTGAACTCCTTTCCTTCTCTACCCCTATCTCTACTCTTTTTTCAAACCAAAAATGTCTGTTCTCCCAATTCAAATTTTCATTCTTTCTCTCATCTCTTAAACATGAACTTGTCATATCTTGATCCAACCTCCCCATGCAAATACTACCCTATTTCCCTATGCCCCCTTGCCTCTAAACTTCTGGAATGGCTAGTTTATACACATCTTTCACACTTCCTCACATTAAACTCCTTCCTTGATCCACTGCAATCTAGATTTTACCACTCCACAGAGACCGCAATTATTAAGGTAACTAATTACCTACTCACAGCAAAATCAAAAGACCACTTCTCTTTGTTAATCCTTTTCAATCTATCTGCAGAATTTGATACTATTGGCCACCCTCTCTTGCTCCTAACTCTCCAATCCTTCGACATTTGAGACACAGCCCTATTGTGGTTCTCCTCTTGTCCAACCTTACCTTTAGATGTAATCTGAAAATAATAATTAAAACAGAAGGTGCCTCATGTGCATATAAGTGGGTTCATTCTCTCCCTTCCGTAAGGGCATGCTGGAAATTTGCAGTGCACCAGCTCGCTGACCCTGGATCACTGGAAAATGATCCTCCTGTAATGGTTGCTGTAAACCACTGTGTGACCAAAAATTTATTAAAAACACCATAATAGATGGGAGTAAAAGCTGAGACACCCAGCATGCAATGTGTTTATCTGCCCAAAAGCCAATCAGAACCCAGGGTGGACTTTTTAAACACAGTGGGCCAGATTACAAGTGAAGCAGTATTCAGCGCTCATGTTTAAGCATTAATACCACTGAAAGTAAACTTGTAACTTCCTGTTTGGTTCCTGAATACCGGCTTGTTCTCTGCCTACCCTTTTGGATCTCCCTTGGATTTGACGTAAAATTGGACTGCTTTTCTGTTTACCGAACTTGGCCTTGTACCCTAAATATCCTTTTGGATTCTCCCTGGATTTGGTGACTTTTCTGACTGCTCTCAGGTATCTGACCCTCAGTCTGTCTCCTGGCTATTTGCTCAGTACAATTTTGTCTCTTCTTCCAGTCTTTCATGTAGCATCATACTGCTTTCTGGCATCCTGTTACAGTACCCTGCAGAGGGGGTCTGCCACGCACTGGTATCTTGCTCCAGTACTCAAGCCCAGCAGAGGGCATCTGTCAAGCACCGGTATCCCGCTTCTGTACCAAAGCCCTGCAGAGGATGTCTGCCAAGCATCTGTATCCTGTTCCAGTCTTATCCTTAGAGAGGGCACACCTGTCTTCGGCCCTCAAGTGGGCATTTCTGTCTCGGCCTCCAGAAGGCATTCCTATCTTTGCCTCCAGTGGGCATTCCTGTCTTGGACTTAAGTGGGCATTCCTGTCTTCGGCCTAAGTTGGCACTTTGTTCCTGGCCTTATAGTGGGCACTCCTGTTCCTGACCCTATCGTGGGCATTACCTTTAGACTCCCGTTCTGGTGTGGGCGCACTTTCTCATGTACATGAATCCTTTTATTAATGTATATATGAGTATAACACTTTATTTTAATGTATTTATGATGTGCTTGGTGCAACTTTTTATTTAGCCGTAACCCTTTACATAAGGACTTTAGTTGCGTTATCCCGACTTGTGACTGGCATACTTTCAATTTGTAATATGAGTGCAAGGTAACGTGGGTGCAATATTCCAATATCGCGTTCACACTAATGATAGTGCACCACTTGTAATCTAGCCCCGAAAGTAAAACTTTGTTTTTATGAGCTAGGACTTCGGCAGTCATCTGAAATGTGTCATCTCTATCCTCTAGACGCTAGTACCTAATCCTAATTTTTTATGTTTTAATATTTTTTAATAAAAGCTACGTTTTATTCAAGCAGCTCCCCCACCAGTTCCTTTTTTCATATCATTTGTCCCTTTTAGACAGTGAGCAATCTGTCATTAAGGATGAGTTCAAAATATACATATACCTCATGTTAGCGTTAACATCATTTAAACAAACCACAATTTTTTTTTCTGCAACAAATATTTTTTACACACTCCTGGAGTTTAATGCCCTTTGAAAGCATGTTATTTTTGCACTAGTGTCCCTTGCTATGTATTATCCCCCACAGCGTCTGAGCTTGGCACGGCTGGTGATGTAAAACATAATAAAATAAAGTATTACACTCATATATAAACATATTAAATTTAAAATATGTTTATTATTGAAATAAATGTAGAAAAAGAGTTTAAAAGGGATATGGTATATGTCAATGTGTTTGACTGGGAATGGCTCAAAATTGTATATAAACACATATATACGTACACATATACAAAAAATATATATATATATATACTTCCCATTAAAACAACTTGACATATAAAATATCCATTTTAAACAAATTCAATGTTTTTTTTAATAGAAATACTTTAAATACCTTTGTTCTTCACTTAGAAGAAAATGTTATTTTTTATTTTAAATATCTATTTTTTTTCTATCTATATACAATAGATAGGTAGATACATATAGATATTTAAAGGGACACTGAACCCAAATTTTTTCTTTTGTGATTCAGATGGAGTATGCAATTTTAAGCAACTTTCTAATTTACTCCTATTATCAAATGTTCTTCATTCTCTTGGTATGTTTATTTGAAAAGCAAGAATGTAAGTTTAGATGGCGGCCCATTTTTGGTGAACAATCTGGGTTGTCCTTGCTAATTGGACAGCACCAATAAACAAGTGCTGTCCATGGTCCTGAACCAAAAATTATGTTAGATGCCTTCTTTTTCAAATAAAGATAGCGAGAGAATGAAGAAAAATTGATAATAGGAGTAAATTAGAAAGTTGCTAAAAATTGCATGCTCTATCTGAATCATGAAAAAATGTGGATTCAGTGTCCCTTTAAGATTAGAAGTAACACTGTTAACAGAAGTTGTTCCAAAAGACTAGAACATTGCCAATGTAGTACCTTCTCATAAAAAGGGTAGTAGGGAAGATTCTGCTAACTATAGGCCAGTCAGTTGCAGGGAAATTAACGGAAACTCTTTTAAAGGAAAGATTTGTGTCTAACTTTCATACAAACAACTTAGAAGACAAAGGACAGCATGATTTCACTGCTTTAAAATCATGTCAGACTAATCTAATTAATTGATTTCTTTGACCATGTAACTAAATTAATAGACCAGGGAGGAGCTGTAGATGTTGCACATCTAGACTTCAGGGATATGATTGCTTGTGTTAAAAGGGTCACCTTTTTTAATAGGATTAATTTAAGCTCAACAGGAGCTTTTATTGCAAGTATATCAAGATTTGTATAGGTTGAACGGGATGGACTTATGTCTTTTTTCAACCTTATCTACTATGTTACTACATTATTTTAGCAAAGCATTTGACACTGCCCCATGAGACAAAGCTTATTCACAAAATGTATTGCCTTGGAGCAGATGCTAAGATTATTAAGTGGGTATAATGCTGGCTTAAGGATAGAAGTTAGAGGGTTTCAATTAATGGAGTACATACAAAATGAAGGGTCAGTTACTAGTGGTTTTCCTCAAGGATCAGTTCTTGGGCCTGTTTTGTTTAACATGTTAAACAATAGTATTGGAAGTGGGCTTCAGGTGAAGGTTTGTTTCTTTGCTGATGATACAAACATTTGTAACAGAGTTAATGTTCCAGGAGAGGTTGATCAAATTGAACAGTGATAAAAAAACTAGAGGACTGGGCAAATAAATGGGATCTGAAATTTAATATTACCAAGAGCAAAACTATGCATATAGGATCCAAAAACCCAAAGGCCAATTATAGTCTCAATGGTACATTACTGATTGTAACTAAAGCGTAACGGGACTTGGGAATAATTATTTCAGATTATTTAAAATTTGGTACATAATGCAGCAGTGCAGCCAGTAAAGCCAGTCGAATACTTGGTTGCATTGGGAGAGGTATTAGCAGAAATAGCAAGGTTTTTATGCCACTTTATAGATCATTAGTTAGGCCTCATTTGGAATAATGTGTACAGTTCTGGAGACCATGGGCGCGATCCGATATACAGCGTAGTTTTTGGCGCAAGCGAGGGAACCCGCACCGCCCGTAATTTCACCTCGCAACTCGAGCTATCCAATATACTGCGCCGTCAGATGCTAAACTGGCGTAAGTAGGAAAAACCGGCGATCAACTAAAATGTGCGCAAATACACATTTTAGTCGTCGCAAGTACTTACACCAGTATTTTGTTCACGTAAAATCTTAATAAAGAGTAGGATGATGAGCGCATGAGGTGCCCAAACTTCTCTTTCACTGAAAATCTAGCGCTAGTCCAGGCCGTCATGGAGAAACACACTGCCCTCTTTGGCCAAGAGAAGGGCAAAGGAGTTGCCCGAAGGCGTAAGGCTGCATGGCTGTTGGTCGAGGATGCAGTAAACAGTGTGGCCCAGCAGAGGAGGAATGTCGATGGGCTAAAGAAAAGATGGAACGACTGCAAGAGGCGGGTGAAGGAGAAAATGGGCCAAGAAGCCATGTACCAGAGGGGAACAGGCGGTGGTCCTCCCCAGGAGGCTGAATACAATGAATGGCAGGAGATAATATGCAGGTCCCTGAGCGTCACAGCAGTCCGTGGACTTCCAGGGGCTCGTGACTCAGGGGCTGCAACATCAGCACAGCATGCTGGTGAGTAACATCCCACACACCAGTATTATATGTATTTGAGATATAACATCCTTTAATGTCACACATTCATGTACACAATGAGAAGCATGATATTTGGCCTACTAACAAAAACATCTACAATTATATTTCACATTAAAGGGACATTAAACCAAATCTTTTTATTTAATTATTCAGATAGAGAATACAGTTTTAAACAACATCCAAATATACTTCTATTATCTAATTTGCTTCATTATTCTGATATTCTTTGTTTATTAAATATCAATGCACATGGGTGAGCCAATCACATGAGGCATTGATGTGCAGCCACCAATCAGCAGCTTCTGAGCCTATCTAGATATGCTTTTCAGCAAAGAATGTCAAGAGAATGAAGCAAATTAGGTAATGGAAGTAAATTAGAAAGTTGTTTAAAATTGCATGCTCTAGCTGAATCATGAAAGAATAAAAATGGGTTTAATGTCCATTTAATGCTACTTAACACATTGAAATTAATGATATGAGGTGGAATAGTGAAATACTAACATGTCTCAGAGTAACACAGGCCACAAGCCACATGTAGAGTTTTCAGTAAATGGACACTATAGCCATGCTCAAGAAAGCACGTTATGTGCCTACATCAGGCTAAAGGAAATTGTGTGACCATAGTGTCACTTAAAGAACACATTTTCTCCATCACTGACATGTACACATAACTATTGTATGAAACACATACATGTATACTTTGAATATTAAAATCCCTCATATCACAAATCACAATGTGCACATGCATGTTATAGAGTTTGACATGAGAATGAGTATAGGCCCTAGCATGTATCAATGTACATTGTATGCCCACATGGATAGATATATGATTGTACTAATACCTCTCATCATTTGACTCCTCCACAGAACCTCCTGTCACCAGAGTGCAAACGGCATGCATCCACCGCAAACCACCAGTCCAAAGAATGCCTCCACCGCAACCAACAGTCCAAAGAATGCCTCCACTGCAACCACCAGTCCGAAGAATCCATCAACAAGGACAGTATGCTCCCAGGCATGAGCTGGGTTGGACTGCCTCTGTTGAGGACCCAGACGTCATGCCACCAACATTGGCAGACGAGCCCTGGCAGGATCCCTGGACAGAGGATTGTTCTTTTGGCTTTGAGGGGGAGCCAAGTCAGCCCCAAAGGGTACATGTCTTAACCCCCCCCCCAATATCAGGCCAGTCAGGGCTTTTACACACAGGACATGCAAACTGGACAGGCTGAGTGGTCGCACACCAGTCGGCAATGGGACTACCAGTCCACTGGGAGAGCTCCACCATCCGCTTCCCTTGGAAGAGCTCCAGCATCTGAAGAGGAGCATATAGCTGTATTTGTCCCTGATGCAGCACCAGCCTTAGTAGTTCCTCATGCAGCACCAGCTGTAGTAGTTCCTCATGCAGCACCAGCTGTAGTAGTTTCTCATGCAGCACCAGCTGTAGTAGTTCCAGATGCAGCACCAGCTGTAGTAGTTCCAGATGCAGCACCAGCTGTAGTAGTTCCTCATGCAGCACCAGCTGTAGTAGTTCCAGATGCAGCACCAGCTGTAGTAGTTCATCATGCAGCATCAGCTGTAGTAGTTCCTCATGCAGCACCAGATGTAGTAGTTCCTCATGCAGCACCAGCTGTAGTAGTTCCTCATGCAGCACCAGATGTAGTAGTTCCTCATGCAGCACCAGCTGTAGTAGTTCCAGATGCAGCACCAGCTGTAGTAGTTCCTCATGCAGCACCAGCTGTAGTAGTTCCAGATGCAGCACCGGCTGTAGTAGTTCCTCATGCAGCACCAGCTGTAGTAGTTCCAGATGCAGCACCAGCTGTAGTAGTTCCAGATGCAGCACCAGTTGTAGTTGTTCCAGATGCAGCAGAAGCTGAGGATGTTCCAGATGCAACAGCAGCTAGAGGTGAACCTGCGCCTAGAATCCCTGATGGTCAACAGCCTGTAGATCCTCTGTATTCTCCCATGGGCGACGAATACATTTCCCTCCAGAGGAGGCTCATAGCAAGCTGCGAGAGAATACAGAGAGACCAACGCAGGTTTCACAGGAGCCAACAGACTTTACTCCAGCATTCCATTGAGCTGCAACGGGACATGGCAGCATCTTTAAATGGTATCGTCCAAAACCAGTCTCAGATGCTGAGAGTTATTTCGGATATGCAGATGCAGACTGACAACAGATGGCGGGAACAGAACCAACTGTTGGGTGTGTTGGTGGAGCATTTCACACACCAGCAGGACATTGCCTCCAGCCTCTCATCTGTGGCCAGTCTATGGGCCAAATAACTACGGGCGAAGGCAGAAATATAGGCGCGTAACTTCTAAAATACGCCATATATAGGATACCAAACCCGCGCAAAATTTGGCGTCGCCGGCTTTTGCGGGCGACGATTTATATCGTATCGAGGCGCATATCTTCAGAAATCTAGAAATAAACTCTAAACGGTCCAAAGGAGGGCTACTAAAATTGTACATGGTCTAAAATATAAAACATACAAAGAAAGACTCTAACCTAAATATGTATAGTTTAGAGGAGAGAAGGGAAAGAGGTGACATGATAGAAACCTTCAAATATATGAAGGGACTTAAAGGAATAGTCTAGTCAAAATTAAACTTTCATGATTCAGATAGAGCAGGCAATTTTAAGCAACTTTATAATTTACTCCTAATATCAATTTTTATTCAATTTCTTTTTATCTTTATTTGAAAAAGCAAGAATGCAAGCATAGGAGCCGGCCCATTTTTGGTTTAGCACCTGGGTAGCACTTTCTGATTGGTGTCCAAATGTAGCCACCAATCAGCAAGCGCTACCCATGTAAAAAAAAATGCCAAAAAAGGGTCACAATCTTACGTTAGAGGGTAGCAGATTCAAATGTGAGGAAGCATGTTTTAACAGAAGGGGTGGTGGATTCATGGAATAAACTTCCAATTGAGGTGGTGAACGCAAAGGGGTAAATTAAACATCAGGGGCGCGATCCGATATAGATCATAGTTTGCGGCGCAAGCGAGGGAACCCCCGCCGCCCGTAGTTTCAGCTCGCAACTCGAGCTATCCTATCTACGTCAGAGGCTAAAGTGACGTAAGTCTGACAAACCAGCGATGTCCAGAAATCTGCGTAAGTACAAATTTCTGGAGTTGCCAGTGACTTACGACACTTTAGAAACTGCCGGCGCCTACAAAACCTGACTAAGTTATAAAATCACCCGTACTGTCTAACACGCCTCCCAAACATAGCCCGACACGTCTAACCCTCTATCCGCTATCCCCCCTCACTATCCTAACAATAAAAAATGTATTAACCCCTAAACCGCCGCTCCCGGACCCCGCCACCACCTAATAAAATTATTAACCCCTAAACCGCCGCTCCCGGACCCCGCCGCCAGCTATATTAAATCTATAACCCCCTAATGTGAGCCCCTACCCCGCCGCCATCTACCTTACCTACCCCCTAAAGTGAGCCCCTACCCCGCCGCCATATACCTTACCTACCCCCTAAAGTGAGCCCCTTACACCGCCGCCATCTACCTTACCTACCCCCTAAAGTGAGCCCCTACCCCGCCGCCATCTAGCTTACCTACCCCTAAAGTGAGCCCCTTACACCACCGCCATCTACCTTACCTACCCCCTAACGTGAGCTCCTACCCCGCCGCCATCTATTTTAAAAATATTAACCCCTAATTTAATCCCCCTACACCACCGCCAGCTATATTAACTATATTAACCCTAATTATATTAGGGTTAATATAGTTAATATAGTTATTATATTATATATATTAACTATATTGACCCTAATTATATTAGGGTTAATATAGTTAATATAGTTATTATATTATATATATTAACTATATTAACCCTAATTATATTAGGGTTAATATAGTTAATATTGTTATTATATTATATATATATTAAGTATAATAACCCTATCTAACTCTAACATCCCTAACTAAATTCTTATTAAAATAAATCTAATTAATATTAATATTATTAATTAAAATATTCCTATTTAAATCTAAATACTTACCTATAAAATAAACCCTAAGATAGCTACAATGTAATTAATAATTACATTGTAGCTATTTTAGGGTTTATATTTATTTTAAAGGTAACTTGGTATTTATTTTAACTAGGTACAATAGCTATTAAATAGTTAATAACTATTTAATAGCTACCTAGTTAAAATAATTACCAATTTACCTGTCAAATAAATCCTAACCAAAGTTACAAATATACCTACACTATCAATAAATTAAAAAAACTACAAATATCTAAACTAAAATACAATTAAATAAACTAAACTAAATTACAAAAACAAACAAACACTAAATTACAAAAAATAAAAAAAGATTAAAAGATTTTTAAGCTAATTACACCTATTCTAAGCCCCCTAATAAAATAATAAAGCCCCCAAAAATAAAAAAATGCCCCTACCCTATTCTAAATTAAAAAAGTTAACAGCTCTTTTACCTTACCAGCCCTTAAAAGGGCCTTTTGCGGGGCATGCCCCAAAGAAAACAGCTCTTTTGCCTGTAAAAAAAAACACAATACCACCCCCAACATTACAACCCACCACCCACATACCCCTATTCTAAACCCACCCAAACCCCCCTTAAAAAACTTAACACTACCCCCCTGAAGATCTCCCTACCTTGTATTCACCCAGCCGGGCAGAACTCTTCATCCGATCCGGGCGATGTTTTCAATCAAGCAGCAGAGAAGTCTTCTTCCATCCGGGCTATGTCTTCAATCAAGCGGCAGAGAAGTCTTCTTCCATCCGGGCGATGTCTTCAAGCAAGCGGCAGAGAAGTCTTCTTCCATCCGGCGATGTCTTCAAGCAAAGTGGCATCTTCAATCTTCTTTCTTCGCTCCTCCGCCGCGGAGCATCCATCCAGTACGACAACTGAACGAGGAATGAGGTACCTTTAAATGACGTCATCCAAGATGGCGTCCGTCAAATTCCGATTGGCTGTTAGGATTCTATCAGCCAATCGGAATTAAGGTAGAAAAATCTGATTGGCTGATTGAATCTTTAATTTAATTTAGAATAGGGTAGGGAAATCTTTTTATTTTGGGGGGCTTTATTATTTTATTAGGGGGCTTAGAATAGGTGTAATTAGCTTAAAAATCTTGTAATCTTTTTTTATTTTTTGTAATTTAGTGTTGTTTTTTTTTGTAATTTAGTTTAGTTTATTTAATTGTATTTTAGTTTAGATATTTGTAGTTTATTTAATTTATTGATAGTGTAGGTGTATTTGTAACTTAGGTTAGGATTTATTTTACAGGTAAATTGGTAATTATGTTAACTAGGTAGCTATTAAATAGTTATTAACTATTTAATAGCTATTGTGCCTAGTTAAAATAAATACCAAGTTACCTTTAAAATAAATATAAACCCTAAAATAGCTACAATGTAATTATTAATTACATTGTAGCTATATTAGGGTTTATTTTATAGGTAAGTATTTAGATTTAAATAGGAATATTTTAATTAATAATATTAATATTAATAAGATTTATTTTAATAAGAATTTAGTTAGGGATGTTAGAGTTAGATAGGGTTATTATACTTAATATATATATAATATAATAACGATATTAACTATATTAACCCTAATATAATTAGGGTTAATATAGTTAATATAGCTGGCGGCGGTGTAGGGGTATTAGATTAGGGGTTAATGTGTTTAATATAGGTGGCGACGGTGTAGGGGGATTAAATTAGGGGTTAATGTGTTTAATATAGCTGGCGGCGGTGTAGGGGGATTAGATTAGGGGTTAATGTGTTTAATATAGGTGGCGGCGGTGTAGGGGGATTAAATTAGGGGTTAATGTGTTTAATATAGGTGGCGGCGGTGTAGGGGATTAAATTAACGGTTAATATTTTAAAATAGATGGCAGCAGGGTAGGTGCTCACTTTCGGGGGTAGGTAAGGTAGATGGTGGCGGGTAGGGGCTCACTTTAGGGGGTAGGTAAGGTAGATGGCGGCGGTGTAAGGGGCTCACATTAGGGCGTATGTAATGTAGCTGGCGACGGTGTAGGGGGATCACATTAGGGGGTTATACTTTTAATGTAGGTGGCGGCGGGGTCCTGGAGCGGCGGTTTAGGGGTTAAACACTTTATTAGGGATTGCGGAGGGGGATCGCAGTTGACAGGTAGATAGACATTGCGCATGCGTTAAGTGTTAGGTTTTATTTAGCAGATCGCGGTTGACAGGTAGATAGACATTGCGCATGTGTTAGGTTTTATTCTGCAGCTAGTTTAGGGAGTTACGGGGCTCCAATAGACTGCGTAAGGCTTACTACGGCTGCATTTTTTGGCGAGGTGAAAATAGAGTAAGATTTCTCCATTTTCGCCACGTAAGTCCTTACGCTGTAGATTGGATACCAAACTGCGCGGGTTTGGTATATCTGCCTATGGCCCAAAAAACTATGGGCGAAGGCAGAAATATATGAGCGTAACTTCTAGGTTACGCCGTATATAGGATACCAAACCCGTGCAAAATTGGGCGACGCTGCATATCGGATCGGGCCCCAGGCGAGCAGACATGATTCGTTGTATACACACACACACACAAACACACACACACACATATATACATATATATATATATATACTGTATATATATCTATATATATCTATATATATATATATATATATATATATACACAGAAAAAGCGCACTCCAAAGGTCTTGTAGTATATAATGTGGTCACTTTAATATTTAATATTAAAGTGACCACATTATATACTATAAGACATTTGGAGTGCACTTTTTCTGTGCATATTATGATAAATTTTGCTGCACCCAAGGCTGTTGACTATTTCATTCTGGAGTGCACACTGTCTGGAGTTTGTTTTGATATATACTGTATATATATATATATATAAACAAAATTGTGGACTGCACTCACTGGATTTAGATTAAAGTTAATTGATTATATGGTCACCATAGAATAAATTAACTTTAATCTAAATCCAGTGAGTGTAGTCCACAATTTTGTTTCTATGAGTACTTTTGACTTTCCACCCTGGTCGCTGACTGATTGGAATTGTGATGCAGATACCTGGGGAGTCATATATATATATATATATATATATATATATATATATATATATAAAAATAAATATATATATATATATATATATACACACACACACACTTTTGAACCCTTTCCAGTTAAATACGTTAAAACTTGAAAAATCCTTTTTAATCAATTTTAATATTTTATAATGTGCTTTACTATGTATTTAATGTAAATATTTTTCATTCCAATATTCTTCACTTAAAAGAAAAGTTCTATTTATTTTTAAATATATATTTCTATATATCTATATCTATCTATCTATATATCTATAACTATAACTATATAAATATATATATACACACACACACTGTGTGCACAATTATTAGGCAAGTGAGTATTTTGACCAAATCATCATTTTTATGCATATTGTCCAACTCTATTGGCTATTCAAATCAGCCAATAGCATTTCAGTAGCTCTCATTCTATTGGCTTATTTGAACAGCCAATAGGATTTCAGAAGCCCTCATCCTATTGGCTGATTTGAATTTCAAGAATCAAATCAGCCAATAGGAATGCAAGGGACACCATTTTGAAAAGGCTCCCTTGCATTGAAGATCCAGTGTACGGATGAAGACTTCTCGCCACCTGGATGAAGACTTCTCGCCGTCTGGATGAGGATGAATGTCCGGACTTCAAAAACTGTGAGTGGATCTTCAGGGGTTAGTGTTAGTTTTTTGGGGGTTTTTTTGGGGTCGGTGTTTTTTTAGATTAGGGTTTTGGGCTTTAGGTAAAAGAGCTGAATGACCTTTTCAGGGCAATGTAAAAGAGCTGAATGCCCTTTTAAGAGCAATGCCCATACATATTTTGTTAAAACTAGTTTTTTTTTATTTTGGGGGGTTGGTTAGGTGGTGGGTTTTACTGTTGGGGGTTCTTTGTAATTTTTTTCCAGGTAAAAGAGCTGATTTGTTTAGGGCAATGCCCTACAAAAGGGCCTTTTAAGGGCTATTGGTAGTTTATTGTAGGCTAGGGTTTTTTTTTTTTTGGGGTGGGGTCTTTTTTCTTTTTATATGGCCATTAGATTAGGTGTAATTGTTTTTATTTTTGATAATTTCGTTTGTTATTTTTCGTAATTTTGTATTTTTTATTTTTGTAATTTTAGACTTACATTTATTATTATTTACTTACTTTTTTAGTAGTGTTAGGTTTTTTTAATGTGTAATTTAGTTATTTTAATTGGCAGTTATTTTAATTTTAGTATAATAGTTATGTTAGGTTAATTGTTAGTTTGAACTTTCACAGGTAAGTTTTTATTTATTTTAAGATAGGGATATTGTAATTTTAATTTAAAGTTGGGGGTGTCGGGGAGCGGCGGAATAGGGGTTAATAACTTTATTATAGTGGCAGGGATGTGGTCGGGCAATAGATTAGGGGTTAATCATTTTTAAATAGTGTTTGCGATGCGGGAGGGCGGCGGTTTAGGGGTTAATAGGTAGTTTATGGGTGTTAGTGTACTTTATAACAGCTTAGTTATGAGTTTTGTGAAACATTTTTGTTACAAAAAATCCATAACTGCTGCTCTCAGATGGCGGTATGGATCGTGTCGGTATAGGCTGCAACGCAAGCCTTATTATTATACTTTATTTATTAAGCGCCAACATATTCTGCAGCGCTGTCCATGGATACAATTCATTTAAATAAAACAATACAAGTCTTGTAAGATACAGGACAAAATTTACAAACACATACAGTAGGGATTGAGGGCCCTATTCCCGTGGGAACTTACAATCTAGAAGGGTAGGAGGTTGAGAAACAGGAGGTGAGGACTGCAAGATTGAGAAAGATGTTAATACAGAGTTAGATGAGGAAAATGTTAGGTAAGTGAAATTAATTTTTTATTGAGTTGGGTGGTAGGCTTCCCTGAACAGAAAAGTCTTCAGGGAACATTTAAAGGAAGAAAGATTAGGGCTAAGCCTGACAGCACGAGGGAGAGTGTTCCAGAGGGTAGGTGCTGCACGACAGAAGTCCTGCAGTCTAGCATGAGAGGAGGTGATAGTTGCGGATGCAAGGAGCAGGTCATTGTTGGATCTTAGTGGACGGGCTGGAGTATACTTTTGTATTAGAGAGGATAGGTAGAGGGGAGCGGAGTTGGTGAGAGTTTTGTATGTAAGGGTGAGAATTTTGAATTTGATTCTGCTGTGAATGGGGAGCCAATGAAGGGACTCACAGAGAGGTGCAGCAGATACAGATCGACAGGAAAGGTGGATCAGCCTGGCAGAGGCATTTAGGATGGATTGAAGGGGGGAGAGGTGGGAAAGAGGAAGGCCAGCGAGTAGGTTATTGCAGTAGTCAAGTCGGGAGATAACAAGGGAGTGGATTATTTGCTTTGTGGTGTCAGCGCTCAGAAAAGGGCGAATTTTGGAAATATTACGTAGAAGATTGCGGCAGGATGTAGAAAGCGATTGGATATGGGGGACGA